>NW_026970819.1:0-43875 GCF_963678635.1 Symsagittifera roscoffensis | reverse complement strand
TCGCAACCTTTTAATGGCTCTGCATCTTTTGGTTCGCTGAACTCATCTCTGAAACGTTTGAATATCGATAAATCAAAAAAGAAAAGAGAAAGATACCTAGTACATCATCACAGAACAGACACACTGTATGGTTTCATTTATTAAAACGAAAAAAAAAAACAGTTCGTTCAATTGAAATCATCCGCTTTTTTTGAATCTGCATTGAATTTAAAGTAGTTGAGCCACTCGATTAAAAGTGGAACAAAATGGAAAAGAAACCAATGTCCATTTTTTAAGGTGTTATTCCAGAATTTAGGGCGCTATCTCCCCCCACCTCACATGACTATCAATTTTATGGTGTAACAAGTCATTTTACAAGGTCATTTTTGACCACCAATATATGTTTGGCGCAGCCTAATTAGTCCGCATGTCAATTTTCATAACGATCGGAAAATGCGAACTAAAACTTTACAAGTAAAAAATTGCAGGTGGGGAAGGGAAAAGAAAAAGAGCCGAATTTAGTTAAGTTAGCGTAACAAAACATAATAAAACAGTTTTATTGTCCGAATGTAGATGTCTCTGTTTTTGAAAGATCAAGTCCAAAGTGTCTCTGATATTTGTTGATGCTTCAAAACGAATGTCTTCATCCAATTGTATTCTTTAACTATATAGAAAACAAATCGATTTTCGATTCTATTTGAAAAGCTCAATTATTTTTAAAACCCAAACCAGACAGAGCTAATGTTATTTGGTGGGAAACATGCCCGTTAAACTTCCTATCATTTCAAAAACTCCACATACAATGACATTTGAACCCTCAATTTGGTATTTTTGAAACAAAAAGTAACAAACATGTTTTTGTTGAAGGTTGATGTTGAATAAAGTGTGTCTATATCGTAGAAGGTTGACTGTTTGACTACAGCTGGGCTCTTGGCTGTGGGACCAGTGATTTCAGAAGGTAATTGTGACGAAATATGGTTTGTAATTTCTATGAGGTCATCGAGGTCTTTTTCGAGAACCACATTCTTCCTCGCACCAAGAACATATGCATATTCAAGTGTTCTCAGATGCCCCTTTAAATTGTCGATAACTGTTGAAATTTCTTTGTTGACTAAAATCTCCGGTGAATGTTTGATTTGCTCTTGAACTTTTCGAATGAAATCTGTTATTACCAAAATGCGACCAGAGTTATCCGAGCTCTTAATAATGGGATCTGAGAGAAACTTGCAGATATCATTCAAAGTGTCTTCGATGCTTTCCATTAAAGTTTGTTTGAAAACTAGCTGAATTACTTTTGTTAAAATTTAACTTTGACATCAAAACAATTTTTAGTTTGTTTTCAATTGCAACAATCATAACCCATTTCGTCGACAAGAAATATAAATAGAAGCAATTAAAACCAAAGC
Source organism: Symsagittifera roscoffensis (assembly GCF_963678635.1). NCBI lineage: Eukaryota > Metazoa > Xenacoelomorpha > Acoela > Convolutidae > Symsagittifera > Symsagittifera roscoffensis. The sequence continues at coordinate 42,490 of NW_026970819.1, read as the reverse complement.
AAACGTAAAAAAAAGAAGCAGAAAATATTTCTTCAGCAATACCGCAGTTCTCGACGAGGTTAAAATAACGATAAAAATCACAAAATAAAATAGTTTGCACGTGGTTCTGTATCGCACGGCGTAGCATTCTAACTTACAGCAAGCATAACGGTTTCTGAGAAATAGTGTTGAGATTTGAGCGAGTATTCTCTAAGATTTTTACAGTTCTTTTGTTTATTTTTACATTTTTCAGATTTACCAAAATGAGTCAGGAGCCTATCACACGAGGGGCAACAAGTAAGTTCCTACCCGCACCGAGAGCCCACGGATCATAATTGATTATATTGCCATAACATGGTCAGTATCTATAAAACTAGAAAAAAAAATTGATTTAAGTCCATTAAAAATGAATTATAATCCTAATTTTTTAATGCCAAAATAATCCATTATAATCGGTTATAATTGAATATAATTGATTTTTTCGAGAGGTTTTTTGTGAAATTTACCACTTTTTTTTCAAATTTATCTCATTTCCTGTTTAATGCAGATGCTACATAGAACGTTTTATAAAATGTTACATTTCACATTAAGATGTATATATAATTTTAATATATTGGGGTGTGAACGGTTTTTTACTTTGTTTTACCCCCCCCCCCCGCATATTACCTCCCCCTCTTTGTTTACCAACTCCCCCAGTTTACTTCCACTTTCCCAGTTTACTTTGTTACCCCCCCCCCCCCCCCCCTGCCCCCCAGTTTACTCTAACTCCCCCCACCGCCCTCAGTTTAATTAATCCCAGACAACAAATGTCATTCGCCTATTTATTGGTAGACTTTGAAGGAGGGGTTTTGGTTTGACACCCCCCACGCCCCAGTTCAAACCCTCCTCTCTAATTGGGGGGAGTTAAAAATTACTCGAGGGGATGATGTTAGACGTGGCATTTAGAAAAAGACATGGCATACTTTTTGTAAATTTCCTGCAAAACTTGCAAAAATTCTGCATAAAATAATCGAATTCAGTTCAAAAATTTTAATGCATTATAATCAATTATGATGGATTATAATGGATTTTTGTTGCAGAAAAAAAATCAATTATAATAGAGTTTTAGGATTTTTTTTTGGAAAAATAATCGATTATAATGGATCAACTTGGCAAAAATAATCGAATTCAGTGCCAAAAATTATGGATTGTAATGGCTTCTTTTTTTTCAAAAACAATCGATTAGAATGGCAAAATAATTGATTTCGCGGTCTGAGTTGTACAACTGTAATGGATTATAATGGAGTATTTTTGTCTTGGGAAAAGAAAAATAGCCAAATTTTTTCACAAAACAAATGGATGGATAGCGATCGGTAATTGACGGTTAAAAAAACAGAAGTTGAAATCAGTCAAGTGGAAACAATTGCTTGATTTCACATGCTCATTTAGTCATTTGAAGTTTAAATAGTGGCTGAAAAATAGCTGAGTGTTGCCAAAGTTTTTTATTAATAAACTGATTTTTCGAGCATGTAAGTCTAAGCATTTTGGTTTATGTGTCAGCTTACCTCAGATAATTGTGATAACGTCAAAGGTCTAGGGCGTCTTTCCTAAGTACACCAGATGTTTTTGTTTAGATTCTGATAGCTCTTCCGAGCTGGTGGGTGGCGTACGCCCAAACAATATTGAAGGTGAGTTATATTTTAAAAAATTACACAACATAATCACATTTGCGAACAAGACAATACAAAGAAATGTATTGACATATAAATAGTTTTGGCACCAGTCATATTATCAATTTCTCAAATACATGATACACCTTATCGTGATATTTTTTCACCCTGGTTGAAAATAACAAATTTTTGGGTGAAAATAACAAAATAACAGTAAATCAGAGACCATTTAACGTTTAACATACTGTACTTATGTTTAGAAGAGAGCCTAACGTTCGTGGAGCCAGAGAACTTAATTGGTGAGAACATAAAATAGCTTAAGCTTTTCTCCTTCAGAAAAATGCTTTAAAAGCTTTGAGCAACAATGATAAATCACGGTTCCAAATCCGATTTTTTTCAATTCTCTTTGCAGCTTCTCTCCAGCTTCAGAGAAAGTGTTTTTCAAACTAAATTATAATACAGTAGGAAGTTTTGATAGTAAAACAGCTCTTTTTTTGGCATCATTTTTTTAATGTTATTTTTCATTCAATTACCTTTTTCTTGACTGAGTTTTGTTTGCGTAACAACTGTCGCTTCAAAAAAATAACAGTTCATGGCTCCAAGAACAACACCAAACTCTTTTTGCGGCTAGAAAAAAGTTTAAGATTTTTTATTTGTAGAAATGGTGTTTCTAATTGTTGATTTACTGCTGAACCTCCATCATTGTTTCATTGTTAAGTGGAAGAGTTTTTCTCTCCTGGGATTTTTTCAAATGATAAATCTCAACACTTTTTTTGAGATAAGCTAGTTCAATGTTTTGGATTGTTGGCGTTAAGTCCTCCAAGAAATAGTCAAATACTTCGCTATCTTTTTGAAATGATGAAAGATTGGGAATGATGATCCCATTGGAAAATAATTTGACCAAATTGTTTTTGATTTTAAAATCAAAATTTGATCCGTATTGAGTACTAATTTAAAGCGCCAAAAATGATGTTAGTAAATCTCCACAACCCAGTCTAAGGAAAAAACTTTTTTCAGCGTAACAACCTTGAGAAGTACTTCTATCATCAGTGTATGAATAACAACATTAAAAAAACAAATGAACATTGCAGAAATGTCAATGTTGCCTTGCACAAAATCTAATTTATATTTTCTCTTTCAAAAAATTGCCCGAACAAGACAGCAGTTTTCTTATAAATTTTATGTCTAGGTGAATTTGAGTTAATCCTTAAAATTTTTTTTGGTGTTTGTACTCAATTTTTCATTTGTCATAAAAGTTATAAGAGTATTTCGTATGGATAAAATGCGCCGACTAAATCTAACCAGGAAATTTGTCCAATTCGCTCTCAAAAATGATAAATCATTAGTTTTTATTAAGCTCAGAAATAAGAAAATCTGCCTGCCTTGAGTATTTGAATCTGAAATACAAAGGCAATTTCCAAGAGCTTTGTAAAAATTTGAAAACTAAAAAAAAACATTTATCGTTTTTAAAGATCTGATCGTTTTCTTTTTTCAACTAGAATTTGCGTAATTGATGAAATATTTGAAATGCTCTAAGTATGTATCTGAAAGTATTCAACTAAATGATTTCTCTCTTTATTCTAAAATTGATGCTATTGAAGTTTTTATAGAGAAGCAGCAAAAGTTTTATGATGATGCTACTAAAGCCTGCAGCTTTAATTTCATTGGGCTACAGAATTAGAAAAAGCTAAATATAAGAGAACTTGGGTTTTCTTATCAAAAAAAATGAACTTCGGTGAATCGTACGCTATGTTAAGGCTAGCAATTATGCGAAGTGTGTTATTTAGAAAACAAATGGGCAATCAAAATAAGAAAACGGGATCTTATTGAACAACTCAAGCCGAAAGAGGCTATCATCTACGAATTGAGGAAAACGAAGACGAAAATGGACGAGGTGTTGATTGATATCAGAAAAAACATCCAGCCAGACCGAACAAGTCAGGATTTAGAAAAACTCAATCACGATCAATTTAATGGGGTACTAGCTCTCATAGAGAAAAAACAGCAGACAATACATGAAAAAATTCACTGTTCGCACACCTACATTAGAAATATTGACGACCTGTTTGACTTCATAGAATTGCTGACCAACGTCAAACAAGTTTCCAAACAACTTGATAACTTTGCAGGCCATGTAGCCATCAAATACAAAATTAGTAAGAGATCTGGATCAGCCATAAATATTGAAGAGGTTGTCCTCAACAAGTTAATGACGAAGCTAGCAAAAATGAAAGAACTTTTCACACAAATTGTGGAAGGTTCTACAAATTGATATTTTGTATACAACGTCTGGTAGAACTTATACAAATTTTGATTTTTTTGCTCAGAGATAGTTTTGAGTTTTTGTCACAGTACTTCAGTAAAATACTAATAACGGGTGATCCTTAAAAAGCTAACCATGGGTCGCGGCATATCATTTAATTTAGTGAAAAAACTTAATTGTGAAAAAACCGGGAAATTAGTATTTTAATATTTTCCAGAGATTACCAGGATCGTTGATTAGTTCTCCAAAACTTAACGCCAATATGTTGAGGATAGCTTCGTAATGATTTATCAAATACAACTGCAGAATGCTGGTTTCCTTACAGATTTATTTTTTTTTGCCTAAAGGCCGTTTAAAAAAATCAAAATATAGCTTGTAAACTTTCTATCGTCATTGTGATTACTCAACTATTAATAGTCTGATATGTTGAGAGCATAAATTTCTTATATTTTTGACTCCTTCACCTTTTATTTCACTTTTTCAATGTGGGGATTAAGAGACAACTTTAGTTTTTTTTTTTGAACAGTCTGGGCAATCAGTTTCACAAAATCATAAACACGCGGTATTTATTTATACAAAAACGCAAACAAAAACCAACAAATTCAATTCATTTAGCATGAAAGCTTGTTTTTTTGCTTCTAATCAGAGGTGAATTGCATTCACTGCTTTCTGGGTTGCTAGTTTGATCGACCAGTGTAGTAGTATCTTTTTTCTACTTAGGTTCTGACCGAAAGAAAAGTAAATAATGTTTTCTGAACAACTTTGGAACTGCTTGCCCACATTTCAAATTATTTCCCACTGCCTGTTATTGTGCTGGTTCGTACTCGGATCACGACCCACGAAGGGTTCTACCAGCTTCACGAGGTCATTTAAAATAACATAGTGGTACTTTGATCCGTCGGAGAATTGAAGAAGGTGCATGACAAAATCACAGACAAGCATACGCAGCAGTTCTCCAGGAACGTATCAAAAAATATATATGTTTTTTTTTGTTTCATTCAGATTCAACGAATATATTCTTTCTTGTCAGAAGACATATAATTTATTTTTTTGCATCAGCGTTACTTATTATTGGGTATCGCACACTTTCAAAAACACGACTAGCCAAACTTACCGGAAGAAATTTATCTAAACATTGCTTGGTCGTTCAAATCGTCCGTTTCCAAAATGTTTATTGGCGTGTTGAAGTCTCCTTAAGTTTTGTCCTCCACTTTCTCACTGTCCAAGTTGTAGGTCTGAATTTTGTTTTCGTTAGAGTATTGAATATACAAATCGTAGAAAGCCAAATTGAACTTTATGTTTTAAGCTGCTTTAAAACAATACGCGAAACATTAGTTGTCTTCTTGTGTATCAATATTAGTCAAAACTTAGTTTCGTTTCTTCGATTCAGCTGGAAGGCGCTAGTAGCTCCCGGCACTTATGGGAGAAACCTGGGCAAAACTGGTGGTTTTTGTCAAGATTCGTTCAATAACTCATCCGTTTCCATGAAACGCGGGGCAGTTTACTGATTTCAAAATATGTTACACCATCTGAATTTTTTTCTCTTGTCTGTCGAAAAAAGTGCACAACAACGACAACGAACGCAGAGTTCAGGTACAGCTTTGTCTTTTGATATTGCTTAGATGAGCTGTCACCGTGGTCATGTTTCACCATGTTTAATTTGGCAGACATTTGGTCTCTCTGTGATCCCATCAGTACATGTTCAAGTATCAGTTCGACGAATGTAATTTTTTTTCAGATCCTGCAGTCGAGCAAATCCATCTCATCTTTATCAATGGGCAATTAGAAAAACTTCAGGATTCCATTGAAAACTGTCTGGTACGGTTTCGAAGAACTCCGTGCCTCATCAATTGAGGAGCAAAGTGGAAGGCCGTGATTGTCATGCATATGATAGTCTGCTTAGCTCAGATAGACTATTTTGCAATACACAATGCAGACACACGTTGCAATACACACTTTTTTCATGATCAATTTCCTTTTTTATAGTATTTCTGTAACACACAAAAACTTTCGAGGTAGTCAACACTAGATACAATGGGCAGATGTATGTTGTTAATATTCTTGATATCCATGCAAAAGTTCTTGCTCGTGCACAGAACAACTCAGTCGTTGCTGTGGAAGAATTAAGCGTTAATTCAAATTCGAGTTTTAAAATTTTCAAAAAATAGCTCTCTAATGGAACCTTGTGTTCAATCTTGGAGATTTTGATTTACCAGAAAAATTTTCAAAATTTTAACTCAATCAAGAACAGTTGAAATTGAGAAAGCGAAAATTAAAAGGAGAGTTCAACTTTTTGAATTCCTTTGCAATATATTGACAAATATTTCGGTAGAAAATTGCTGATTTTAAAAAAAAATCCACCACTGCAAACGCGAAAACTGTTGATGGTTAAGCTTTTTAAGTTAAATTTAAGTGGTAAAATGTTGAGCATACGAATACAGTTTTAAATATAAAACAAATGAATGAATGTTTGTATGAAGGATTGCCTTTGTGTATCAATTTTTGCGTTCTAATGGTATTTGTTTTGCAAATAACATCTGTTGGAAGCCTTTCGAATCATGTCTAAACATTTTTAGAGGCATGGCTCTTTGGCTCAGTGGGCAATAGATACGGCGTTTCTGGTCGCTACGTTACTTGAGAACGCCTCCAAAAGTTTTAACAAGCTATGGTTGTCTGTTTTTATCAATGAAGTCCGCCTCATTCAATTTGCCCGACTTAGAACTCAGCTAGACTTTCAAAAAAAGACCTTGTAAAGTTTACAAATATTCGAGATGTAAAGTTTTTTTCCGGATTTTCAACTTTTTTTCACGCAATCCAACACTTCTTTAAAAAATCAGAAGTTTTATGAAATTCTACACACTCGATTAATTAGTTAGCAATCTCAAGATCTTGGTCTAGTCCTACTTAGGCATTAAGTGGAACTTAAAAGGTTCATAGCACACTTAACTTGAAGTTTAGGCTAAAAAACTAAAATTTCACCGTAAGAACGCAAATCTTACGGTGAAATTTTAGTTTTTTAGCCTAAACTTCAAGTTAAGTGTCCTATAAACCTTTTAAGTTCTACTTAATGCCTAAGTAGGACTAGAGAAAGATCTTGAGATTGCTAACTATTTAATCGAGTGTGTAGAATTTCATAAAACTTCTGATTTCTTAAAGAAGTGTTGGATTGCGTGAAAAAAAGTTGAAAATCCGGAAAAAAACTTTACATCTCGAATATTTGTAAACTTTACAAGGTCTTTTTTTGAAAGTCTAGCTGAGTTCTAAGTCGGGCAAATTCGAAAAAAAACTTTACATCTCGATTTCCTATGAAACCATACTCAATCAATATCCCATTGTCTCAAGAACTCATAATCTAAATTCAGAAAGAATTTTTTTTTGCTTTTATCTAATTTTTACCAAAAAACTACAATTTTTCAAGTAACTCTACAACTGATATGAATACTCAGTGTTAATGCAAAATAAATCAGTTGGTTTGCGTCAGACCCTGCTAACTCCACAAGGCACAAATCATATCAAGACAGAGAGAGAGAGAGAGAGTGAGAGAGAATCAACGGTGTGGTTGATAAAGGCTGTAAAACGGTTTGTTAACCGGCATGAAAACGTACCGTCCATCCTTATTTATTTTTATTTCGCAGAAGGAAGCAATCATAATCCTGGAAAAGAGAGTGAACATGGGTTCGTTGGCAAGCAAGTGATTTTTATTCTTTTTCGTTCTCTCACAAAAATAATTCTGAAATATTTCCAAAGAAAAATTAAAAAAATAAAAATAAACGTTTCATTTCAGTTTTCTACTTACCTAAACTCAGTCTAGCTCATTAAGCTTCCTCCATATTTGAATTGGATTTATCTGTACCAGTTGTTTCAGAAGATATATTTGTTCTCGTTTGTTTTGGACGGGTGTCACCTGTGCCTTATAAATTGATAAATAGAAAACTGACATGCCCCAGGGATTATATTTCAACATTATATCAGACAATTCAAGGTTATGAGGTGTCCGAAGGTGTCTTTTGTAGCCAGAAATCTACAAAAAAAATGTCCTCGGAGATGATAAAGATGCTGAATATCACAAGATGATTTGAATAAAAACGTTCAAATTAGTAGTTGGTAACTATCGTTTTTGTTGGAAATAAATATGTTTAAAAACGATAAATTCTGGCCCTTGTCTTCCTGCCGATCTGAGTAACAATTTTGTAACATTTTAATTTTCTTCGCACGTGTAAACCAACACCAGTAGAATAACTTCAATGTTTCTCAAACAATCAAAAATAAGAAACTTTACGAAGTCAATTGGATTACTGTGAACGTTAGGCTTTTCTCAATTTTTAGTTCACATAGCTTTGTAAAAATAAAAAACTCTTCCAAATTTGAGGTTAAAGGTTTTCACTTTCAAAAGTTTGAAAATTGTTTTTGTGATTCCGGGCCCCCAAGGTCCTACAAAAGGCAAAAAAGGTCTTGCGATGTCTGATAAAAATTATCGTCATCGTTGGGCATGGTAGCCTGGTAGCACATCCAGACAATAATTAAAACAAAGTTTATGTTTCTCCTAAGCTTGGTGCGTCACAGAAAAGTCATAGAACAAAAACTTAGTAAAATTAGAATAAAAACCAATTGAAAAAAATAAACCAGTTCTGATAGAGAAACAGCAGCATCATAACAAAACTTTCAAGATTTTTGTTCGGCGTTATCTTGATCATAAAAACTTTGGCTACTACAGTTGCATCAGGTATATCAAATGCTGCTTCGGACATTCAGGTTTTCATCTTCATTTTTCCTGTCTTTCTTTATGTTTATCTATCCATATCAAGCGTTTTGTACTGTGGAAGAAAGCAATTTTTATTAAGTTATTGTTCTTATACAGCACAAAAACTCGTATCGAGCATAACTTGTAACTATCGAAATTATCATAATCAATTTAACAATTTAATACAATTCCTTCTCTTAGTCAGGTGGGACTTTTCTAGTTTTTGCATGATTTATTTTTTTAGTAAGCTCTGTGTTTCTTCAGTTAAGTCAGATTTGCTAAGTTCCATTTGAACTCCAGGTTGACGTTTGGGTACTAAAACTAGCTTGAGAAGTTAAATCCCTCCTTTGCTGGCTTTTATTTCGACTATGCTCGAGTCTATTAGATGAATTGGTCAACCATCGAGAAAAACCATCTCAAAGTAATCAACTCTACTTCAGATAGTATGATCCCTTCTTTCCGCTGCAGAACTTGACCGCGGCATTCATTTCGTTCTATTCTTGTCATTGATACTTATCTGTCTCTCTCTGAGGTCATTCAAACAAATTACACTGAGTTTGGAGATAGGTTCAACTCAATTTTTGCTAGTTTCTCGCTGTTGCTCATTATTCAGCCATTCATAAAACAATTGCCTTTTCCCAGGGCGCAGTGATTGCTGGAGTTGTAATGAGGTAAAAATCTATTGCAAATTGGCAACTTTTGAAATGAAAGAACTGATTTTTTGGGCAAAACAGTTCATGCAGTATCTCTCTTTTTTTATCCAAATCATTTGCAAGGAGTCAACTCTTTTCTTTTTTTATCGTAAAGTTCTGCGTAAGGATTTCTCGAAAAAAAATTTTGAATAGTTTGATTTAAAAGCAAGTTTAAATAGTCACCGTTTTCACAGTAAATTCCAGGTCAGTAATTTTTAAACCAGTTCTAAGCTTTTTTTCAGTTTTAGGAAGTGATTGAAATTGACTGGAGTTAGAAAAATTATGTAATCACTATACAATAATCAAAAAAATGCAATGGCCCGTTTATCTGTATTCCGATTTTTCTTACAGCGCAGACCTTGAAAACATAGCACCACTTATCTTCCATTCAATATTCTAACCTTCGATAAATCTTGGTTTTGTCAATTTGAGAAAAAAAACTGGAAAAATTTACCACTGAAGTTATCAATCAGGCATTTTTGTGCTTCGTAGACATTTCCCGCGGCATCATATAAAATTGCATGAGTTCGTAAGTTATTTTTTTTTTAAAAACGAGTTTTTGTTCAATCAACAATGGTCTATGCCAATCAGACCTCTATGTCGTCTAATTTCGATGGCAGCGTCATAGTTTTTGTCTTTTCACCAGAAACAATAACAAAAAACATGCAGCTAGAAATTATTTTTGGCGGTCAGATTTTTTTGGGTCATGTTTTTTTTACAGTCAGATAAGAGTCGTGAATATTTTCCAGGTCCATTGAAGTAACTCTACGTTTTTCCAGTTTCAATTCGTTTTGTTTCAAAAAACCTCGAAGACCTGCTGATTGTCAATCGGTGGAAAAGAAAGTAACATTGCAGATACTTATTACGCAGTCCTATATCCCAGTGTTAGATAATTAGATAAGATACTGGTAGAATATAACTTTTTGAACTTTTTTTAAAACCAAAGCAAATTTTCCATTTCATTCTCTTCTCATCATCAAATCGAAAAATGGAATTGAATCATTTTTAAAGTACCAATGGTTAGATCAGCATTGTTTCATTTCGGGCTGGTGTCACATGTGCCTTATATTTTGGTAAAAAGAAAACCGAAGTGCCCAAGAATTTTTGTTTCAACATTATCTCCGACAATCCAAGGTTAGGAGTTGTCTGAAGGTGTCTTTTGTTGCTGGTAAAGAAAAGCTTTGAAGAAAGTTGGAGAAAAGTTGTTTTCCGAGATGATCAAGATGCTGAATATCACAGGGTGCTTTGAATAAAAAACGTTGAAATCAATAGTTCGTGACCATCGGCTTTGTTGGAATTAGATAGGTTTAACATCAAAAACATCTTGATCCTTATGACTTTCTTTCGATGCTACTAACAGTTTTGTATTCTTAAAAACCTCTTCGCATGTGTCATCAAAAACCAGTAGAATAATTTCCAGGTTTCTCAAACAACCAAATCCAAGAAACTTTACGAAGTCTGTTGGGTTACTGTGAGCGTTAAACTTTTCGCGGGTTGTAGGTCAAATACCGTTGTAAAAAAAGACTCTTCCACACTCGCATCAAGCTCATTATAAACTGTTTCAGAAAATCAGGTTTTCAATTCGATTTTTCTCTTTTCTTCTCTGGTTATCTATCCACGTCAACCATTTCCTACTGTGGAAGAAAACAATTGTTATTTAGTTTTTGTGCTTATGAACAATAAAAAAACTCGAATCGAACATACACTGTAACTACTAAAGTTATCATAATCATTGACACACATAACCAACTCATAGTCAGGTGAAACTTTTTCAGTTTTTGCTCGATATTTTCACTAAATTCTGCCAGTTTAAATAGTCACCGTTTTCACAGTAAATTCCATGCCAGTAATTTTTCAACCATTTGTAAGCTTTTGTTCAGTTTTAGGAAGTGATTCAAATTGACTGGAGGTAGAAAAATTGTGTAGTCACTATACAAAAATCAAAAAAATGCAATGGCCCGTTTATTCGTATTCTGATGTTTCTTAGTACGACTTATCTTCCATTCAATATTCTTACATTAGATAAATCTTGGTTTTGTCTATTTAAGAAAAAAAAAAGAAAGGTTTACCACTCAAGTGATCAATCAGGCTGTTTGCACACTTTCATAGCAGCGTATAGCAGAAAAAAGACCAGTGTTATGTGCTTTGTCGACATTTCCGGCGACATCATATAATGTTGCATGAATTCGTAAGTTTTTTTCATAAACGATATAGAGGTCTGGTATAAATTTTTTTATCAGACCTCTATATCGTAAATTTGATGTCAGCGTCATAGTTCTTACCTTTTCACCAGAAATGAACCACAAAGAACATGCAGCTATAAAATAATTTCGGCGGTCAGAATTTTTGGGATAGGTTTCTTTCATAGTCAGATAAAAATTGTGATTGATTTCCAAGTCCAGTGTAGTAACTCTGTTTTTTCAGTTTCAGTTCCGTGTTTTTTTTTTCTAACAAATCAAAGATCTGCTGAATTTCAAGTCTGCGGAGAAGAAACTTACCTTGCAGATACTTTCTACGCAGTTCTATATCTCGGTGATGGATCTTTACATAGGCTACTGGTGGAATATTACTTTATGAAAATTTTTTAAAAACTGCGATTTTTCACTACATTGCTTCCTCGTTATCATAGTGAGAATATCGAAAAAGTAATTGAACCAGATTTTAAAATGCAATGGTTAGATCAGCATTGGTTCATTTAGGACGTGTGTCACCTGTGCCTTATATATTGTTAAATAGAAAACTGACGTGCGCCAGGAATTATGTTTCAATACTGTCTCCAACAATGCAATGTTAGGAGGTGTCTGAAGGTTTCTTTTGCAGCTAGAACATAAAAACTTTTGCGGGAGTTTAGTGAAAATATTGAGCAAAAACTGAAAAAGTTTCACCTGACTATGAGTTGGTTTGTGTGTCAATGATTATGATAACTTTAGTAGTTACAGTGTATGTTCGATTCGAGTTTTTATATTGTTCATAAGCACAAAAACTAAATAACAATTGTTTTCTTCCACAGTACGAAATGGTTGACGTGGATAGATAACCAGAGAGGAAAAGAGGAAAAATCGAATTGAAAACCTGATTTTCTGAAACAGCTCATAATGAGCTTGATGCGAGTGTGGAAGAGTCTTTTTTTACAACGGTATTTGACCTACAACCCGCGAAAAGTTTAACGCTCACAGTAACCCAACAGACTTCGTAAAGTTTCTTGGTTTTGACTGTTTGAGAAACCTGGAAATTATTCTACTGGTATTTGATGACACATGCGAAGAGGTTTTTTAAGAATACAAAACTGTTAGTAGCATCGAAAGAAAGTCATAAGGATCAAGATATTTTTGATATTAAACCTATCTAATTCCAACAAAGCCGATTGTCACGAACTATTGATTTGAACGTTTTTTATTCAAATCACCCTGTGATATTCAGCATCATGGTAATCTCGGAAGACAATTTTTTTCGAAATTTTCTCGCAAAAACTTTTATATTCTAGCAGCAAAAGACACCTTCAGACACCTCCTAACATTGCATTGTTGGAGACAGTATTGAAACATAAACCCTGGCGCACGTCAGTTTTCTATTTAACAATATATAAGGCACAGGCGACACACGTCCTAAATGAACCAATGCTGATCTAACCATTGCATTTTAAAAATCTGGTTCAATTACTTTTTTGATATTCTCACTATGATAAAGAGAAAGCAATGTAGTGAAAAATCGCAGTTTTTAAAAATATTTCATAATTTATTATTCCACCAGTAGCCTATGTAAAGATCCATCACCGAGATATAGAACTGCGTAAAAAGTATCTGCAAGGTAACTTTCTTCTCCGCAGACTTGAAATTCAGCAGATCTTTGATTTGTTAGAAAAAAAACACGCAACTGAAACTGAAAAAACAGAGTTACTACACTGGACTTGGAAATCAATCACAATTTTTTTCTGACTATGAAAGAAACCTATCCCAAAAATTCTGACCGCCGAAATTATTTTATAGCTGCATGTTCTTTGTGGTTCATTTCTGGTGAAAAGGTAAGAACTATGACGCTGAGATCGAATTTAGATGATATAGAGGTCTGATAAAAAATTTTTTTACCAGACCTCTATATCGTTTTTGAAAAAAACTTACGAATTCATGCAACATTATATGATGTCGCGGGAAATGTCTACAAAGCACATAACACTGGTCCTTTTTCTGCTATACGCTGCTATGAAAGTGTGAAAACAGCCTGATTGATCACTTGAGTGGTAAACCTTTCTGTTTTTTTTTCTTAAATAGACAAAACCAAGATTTATCTAATGTAAGAATATTGAATGGAAGATAAGTCGTACTAAGAAAAATCAGAATACGAATAAACGGGCCATTGCATTTTTTTGAATTTTGTATAATGACTACATAATTTTTCTACCTCCAGTCAATTTCAATCACTTCCTAAAACTGAACGAAAGCTTACAAATGGTTGAAAAATTACTGGCATGGAATTTACTGTGAAAACGGTGACTATTTTATTTGGCAGAGTTTAGTGAAAATATCGAGCAAAAACTGAAAAAATTTCACCTGACTATGAGTTGGTTATGTGGGTAAATGATTATGATAACTTTAGTAGTTACAGTGTATGTTCGATTCGAGTTTTTGTATTGTTCATAAGCACAAAAACTAAAAAACAATTGTTTTCTTCCACAGTACGAAATGGTTGACGTGGCTAGATAACCAGAGAGGAAAAGAGGAAAAATCGAATTGAAAAATTATGTAGTCACTATACAAAAATCAAAAAAATGCAATGGCCCGTTTATTCATATTCTGATATTTCTTAGTACGACTTATCTTCCATTCAATATTCTTACATTAGATAAATCTTGGTTTTGTCTATTTAACAAAAAAAAAACAGAAAGATTTACCACGTGATCAATCAGGCTGTTTTCACACTTTCATAGCAGCGTATAGCAGAAAAAGGACCAGTGTTATGTACTTTGTAGACATTTCCCGCGACATCATATAATGTTGCATGAATTCGTAAGTTTTTTTCAAAAACGATAAAGAGGTCTGGTAAAAATTTTTTTATCAGACCTCTATATCGTTTAAATTCGATGTCAGCGTCATAGTTCTTACCTTTTCACCAAAAATGAACCACAAAGAACATGCAGCTATAAAATAAATTTTGCGGTCAGATTTTTGGGATAGGTTTCTTTCATAGTCAGATAAAAATTGTGATTGATTTCCAAGTCCAGTGTAGTAACTCTGTTTTTTCAGTTTCAGTTCCGTGTTTTTTTTCTAACAAATCAAAGATCTGCTGAATTTCAAGTCTGCGGAGAAGAAAATTACCTTGCAGATACTTTTTACGCAGTTCTATATCTCGGTGATGGATCTTTACATAGGCTACTGGTGGAATATTAATCTAAGAAAATTTTTTAAAAACTGCGATTTTTCACTACATTGCTTTCTCGTTATCATAGTGAGAATATCGAAAAAGTAAATGAACCAGATTTTTAAAATGCAATGGTTAGATCAGCATTGGTTCATTTAGGACGTGTGTCACCTGTGCCTTATATATTGTTAAATAGAAAACTGACGTGCGCCAGGATTTATGTTTCAATACTGTCTCCAACAATGCAATGTTAGGAGGTGTCTGAAGGTGTCTTTTGCTGCTAGAATATAAAAATTTTTGCGAGAAAATTTTGAGAAAAACTGTCTTCCGAGATGACCATGATGCTGAATATCACAGGGTGATTTGAATAAAAAATGTTCAAATCAATAGTTCGTGACCATCGGCTTTGTTAGAATTAGATAGGTTTAACATCAAAAACATCTTGATCGTTATGACTTTCTTTCGATGCTACTAACAGTTTTGTATTCTTAAAAACCTCTTTGCATTTGTCATCAAATACCAGAAGAATAATTTCCAGGATTCATAAACAATCAAATCCAAGAAACTTTACGAAGTCTGTTGGGTTACTGTGAGCGTTAAACTTTTCGCGGGTTGTAGGTCAAACACCGTTGTAAAAAAAAACTCTTCCACACTCGCATCAAGCTCATTATAAGCTGTTTCAGAAAATCAGGTTTTCAATTCGATTTTTCCTCTTTTCCTCTCTGGTTATCTATCCACGTCAACCATTTCCTACTGTGGAAGAAAACAATTGTTATTTAGTTTTTGTGCTTATGAACAATAAAAAAACTCGAATCGAACATACACTGTAACTACTAAAGTTATCATAATCATTGACACACATAACCAACTCATAGTCAGGTGAAACTTTTTCAGTTTTTGCTCGATATTTTCACTAAACTCTGCCAGTATAAATAGTCACCGTTTTCACAGTAAATTCCATGCCAGTAATTTTTCAACCATTTGTAAGCTTTTGTTCAGTTTTAGGAAGTGATTGAAATTGACTGGAGGTAGAAAAATTATGTTGTCACTATACAAAAATCAAAAAAATGCAATGGCCCGTTTATTCGTATTCTGATTTTTCTTAGTACGACTTATCTTCTATTCAATATTCTTACATTAGATAAATCTTGGTTTTGTCTATTTAAGAAAAAAAACAGAGAGGTTTCCCACTCAAGTTATCAATCAGGCTGTTTTCACACTTTCATAGCAGCGTATAGCAGAAAAAGGACCAGTGTTATGTGCTTTGTAGACATTTCCCGCGACATCATATAATGTTGCATGAATTCGTAAGTTTTTTTCAAAAACGATATAGAGGTCTGGTAAAAAAATTTTTATCAGACCTCTATATCGTCTAAATTCGATGTCAGCGTCATAGTTCTTACCTCTTTACCAGATATGAACCACAAAGAACATGCAGCTATAAAATAATTTCGGCGGTCAGAATTTTTGGGATAGGTTTCTTTCATAGTCAGATAAAAATTGTGATTGATTTCCAAGTCCAGTGTTTAACTCTGTTTTTTCAGTTTCAATTCCGTGTTTTTTTTTCTAACAAATCAAAGATCTGCTGAATTTCAAGTCTGCGGAGAAGAAAGTTACCTTGCAGATACTTTTTATGCAGTTCTATATCTCGGTGATGGATCTTTACATAGGCTACTGGTGGAATATTAATTTATGAAAATTTTTTAAAAACTGCGATTTTTCACTACAGTGCTTTCTCGTTATCATAGTGAGAATATCGAAAAAGTAATTGAACCAGATTTTTAAAATGCAATGGTTAGATCAGCATTGGTTCAATTAGGACGTGTGTCACCTGTGCCTTATATATTGTTAAATAGAAAACTGACGTGCGCTAGGAATTATGTTTCAATACTGTCTCCAACAATGCAATGTTAGGAGGTGTCTGAAGGTGTTTTTTGCTGCTAGAATATAAAATTTTTTGCGAAAAAATTTTGTGAAAAATTGTCTTCCGAGATGACTATGATGCTGAATATCACAGGGTGATTTGAATAAAAAACGTTCAAATCAATAGTTCGTGACCATCGGCTTTGTTGGAATTAGATAGGTTTAACATCAAAAACATCTTAATCCTTATGACTTTCTTTCGATGCTACTAACAGTTTTGTATTCTTAAGAACCTCTTCGCATGTGTCATCAAATACCAGTAGAATAATTTCCAGGTTTCTCAAACAATCAAATCCAAGAAACTTTACGAAGTCTGTTGGGTTACTGTGAGCATTAAACTTTTCGCGGGTTGTAGGTCAAATTTCGTTATAAAAAAAGACTCTTCCACACTCGCATCAAGCTCATTATAAGCTGTTTCAGAAAATCAGGTTTTCAATTCAATTTTTCCTCTTTTCCTCTCTGGTTATCTATCCACGTCAACAATTTCGTACTGTGGAAGAAAACAATTGTTATTTAGTTTTTGTGCTTATGAACAATACAAAAACTCGAATCGAACATACACTGTAACTACTAAAGTTATAATAATCATTGACACACATAACCAACTCATAGTCAGGTGAAACTTTTCAGTTTTTGCTCGATATTTTCACTAAACTCTGCCAGTTTAAACAGTCACCGTTTTCACAGTAAATTTCATGCCAGTAATTTTTCAACCATTTGTAAGCTTTTGTTCAGTTTTAGGAAAGGCTTGAAATTGACTGGAGGTAGAAAAATTATGAAGTCCCTATACAAAAATCAAAAAAATGCAATGGCCCGTTTATTCGTATTCTGATTTTTCTTAGTACGACTTATCTTCCATTCAATATTCTTACATTAGATAAATATTAGTTTTGTCTATTTAAGAAAAAAAAACAGAAAGGTTTACCACTCAAGTGATCAATCAGGCTGTTTTCACACGTTCATAGCAGCGTATAGCAGAAAAAGGACCAGTGTTATGTGCTTTGTAGACATTTCCCGCGACATCATATAAGGTTGCATGAATTCGTAAGTTTTTTTTTCAAAAACGACATAGAGGTCTGGTAAAAAATTTTTTTATCAGACCTCTATATCGTCTAAATTCGATGTCAGCGTCATAGTTCTTACCTTTTCACCAGAAATGAACCACAAAGAACATGCAGCTATAAAATAATTTCGGCGGTCAGAATTTTTGGGATAGGTTTCTTTCATAGTCAGATAAAAAATGTGATTGATTTCCAAGTCCAGTGTAGTAACTCTGTTTTTTCAGTTTCAGTTCCGTGTTTTTTTTCTAACAAATCAAAGATCTGCTGAATTTCAAGTCTGCGGAGAAGAAAGTTACCTTGCAGATACTTTTTACGCAGTTCTATATCTCGGTGATGGATCTTTACATAGGCTACTGGTGGAATATTAATATATGAAAATTTTTTAAAAACTGCGATTTTTCACTACATTGCTTTCTCGTTATCATAGTGAGATTATCGAAAAAGTAATTGAACCAGATTCTTATAATGCAATGGTTAGATCAGCATTGGTTCACTTAGGACGTGTGTCACCTTTGCCCTATATATTGTTAAATAGAAAACTGACGTGCGCCAGGAATTATGTTTCAATACTGTCTCCAACAATGCAAGGTTAGGAGGTGTCTGAAGGTGTCTTTTGCTGCTAGAATATAAAAATTTTTGCGAAAAAATTTTGAGAAAAATTGTCTTCCGAGATGACCATGATGCTGAATATCACAGGGTGATTTGAATAAAAAACGTTCAAATCAATAGTTCGTGACCATCGGCTTTGTTGGAATTAGATATGTTTAACATCAAAAACATCTTGATCCTTATGACTTTCATTCGATGCTACTAACAGTTTTCTATTCTTAAAAACCTCTTCGCATGTGTCATAAAATACCAGAAGAATAATTTCCAGGTTTCTCAAACAATCAAATCCAAGAAACTTTACGAAGTCTGTTGGGTTACTGTGAGCTTTAAACTTTTCGCGGGTTGTAGGTCAAATACCGTTGTAAAAAAAGACTCTTCCACACTCGCATCAAGCTCATTATAAGCTGTTTTAGAAAATCAGGTTTTCAATTCGATTTTTCCTCTTTTCCTCTCTGGTTATCTATCTACGTCAACCATTTCGTAATGTGGAAGAAAACAATGGTTATTTAGTTTTTGTGCTTATGAACAAAACAAAAACTCGAATCGAACATACACTGTAACTACTAAAGTTATCATAATCATTGACACACATAACCAACTCATAGTCAGGTGAAATTTTTTCAGTTTTTGCTCGATTTTTTCACTAAACTCTGCCAGTTTAAATAGTCACCGTTTTCACAGTAAATTCCATGCCAGTAATTTTTCAACCATTTGTAAGCTTTTGTTGAGTTTTAGGAAGTGATTGAAATTGACTGGAGGTAGAAAAATTATGTAGTCACTATACAAAAATCAAAAAAATGCAATGGCCCGTTTATTCGTTTTCTGATTTTTCTTAGTACGACTTATCTTCCATTCAATATTCTTACATTAGATAAATCTTGGTTTTGTCTATTTAAGAAAAAAAAAACAGAAAGGCTTTCCACTCAAGTGATCAATCAGGCTGTTTTCAAACTTTCATAGCAGCGTATAGCAGAAAAAGGACCAGTGTTATGTGCTTTGTAGACATTTCCCGCGACATCATATAATGTTGCATCAAGTCGTAAGTTTTTTTCAAAAACGGTATAGAGGTCTGGTAAAATTTTTTTTATCAGACCTCTATATCGTCTAAATTCGATGTCAGCGTCATAGTTCATACCTGTAAAATAATTTCGACGGTCTGAGTTTTTGGGATAGGTTTTTTTCATAGTCAGATAAAAATTGTGATTGATTTCCAAGTCCAGTGTAGTAACTCTGTTTTTTCAGTTTCAGTTCCGTGTTTTTTTTTCGAACAAATCAAAGATCTGCTGAATTTCAAGTCTGCGGAGAAGAAAGTTACCTTGCAGACACTTTTTACGCAGTTCTATATCTCGGTGATGGATCTTTACATAGACTACTGGTGGAATATTAATTTAAGAAAATTTTTTAAAAACTGCGATTTTTCACTACATTGTTTTCTCGTTATCATAGTGAGAATATCGAAAAAGTAATTGAACCAGATTTTTATAATGCAATGGTTAGATCAGCATTGGTTCATTTAGGACGTGTGTCACCTGTGCCCTATATATTGTTAAATAGAAAACTGACGTGCGCCAGGAATTATGTTTCAATACTGTCTCCAACAATGCAATGTTAGGAGGTGTCTGAAGGTGTCTTTTGCTGCTAGAATATAAAAATTTTTGCGAAAAAATTTTGAGAAAAATTGTCTTCCGAGATTACCATGATGCTGAATATCACAGGGTGATCTGAATAAAAAACGTTCAAATCAATAGTTCGTGACCATCGGCTTTGTTGGAATTAGATAGGTTTAACATCAAAAACATCTTGATCCTTATGACTTTCTTTCGATGCTACTAACAGTTTTGTATTCTTAAAAACCTCTTTGCATGGGTCATCAAATACCAGTAGAATAATTTCCAGGTTTCTCAAACAATCAAATCCGAGAAACTTTACGAAGTCTGTTGGGTTACTGTAAGCGTTAAACTTTTCGCGGGTTGTAGGTCAAATACCGTTGTAAAAAAAAAGACTCTTCCACACTCGCATCAAGCTCATTATAAGCTGTTTCAGAAAATCAGGTTTTCAATTCGATTTTTCCTCTTTTCCTCTCTGGTTATCTATCCACGTCAACCATTTCGTACTGTGGAAGAAAACAATTGTTATTTAGTTTTTGTGCTTATGAACAATACAAAAACTCGAATCGAACATACACTGTAACTACTAAAGTTATCATAATCATTGACACACATAACCAACTCATAGTCAGGTGAAACTTTTTCAGTTTTTGCTCGATGTTTTCACTAAACTCTGCCAGTTTAAATAGTCATCGTTTTCACAGTAAACTCCATGCCAGTAATTTTTCAACCATTTGTAAGCTTTTGTTCAGTTTTAGGAAGTGATTGAAATTGACTGGAGGTAGAAAAATTATGTAGTCACAATACAAAAATCAAAAAAATGCAATGGCCCGTTTATTCGTATTCTGATTTTTCTTAGTACGACTTGTCTTCCATTCAATATTCTTACATTAGACAAATCTTGGTTTTGTCTGTTTGAGAAAAAAAAATAGAAAAGTTTACCACTCAAGTGATCAATCAGGCTGTTTTCACACTTTCATAGCAGCGTATAGCAGAAAAAGGACCAGTGTTATGTGCTTTGTAGTCATTTCCCGCGACATCATATAATGTTGCATGAATTCGTAAGTTTTTTTCAAAAACGATATAGAGGTCTGGTAAAAATGTTTTTATCAGACCTCTATATCGTCTAATTTCGATGTCAGCGTCATAGTTCTTACCTTTTCACCAGAAATGAACCACAAAGAACATGCAGCTATAAAATAATTTCGGCGGTCAGAATTTTTGGGATAGGTTTCTTTCATAGTCAGATAAAAATTGTGATTGATTTCCAAGTCCAGTGTAGTAACTCTGTTTTTTTTCAGTTTCAGTTCCGTGTTTTTTTTCTAACAAATCAAAGATCTGCTGAATTTCAAGTCTACGGAGAAGAAAGTTACCTTGCATATACTTTTTACGCAGTTCTATATCTCGGTGATGGATCTTTACATAGGCTACTGGTGGAATATTAATTTATGAAATTTTTTTAAAAACTGCGAGTTTTCACTACATTGCTTTCTCGTTATCATAGTGAGAATATCGAAAAAGTAATTGAACCAGATTTTTGAAATGCAATGGTTAGATCAGCATTGGTTCATTTAGGACGTGTGTCACCTGTGCCTTATATATTGTTAAATAGAAAACTGACGTGCGCCAGGAATTATGTTTCACTACTGTCTCCAACAATGCAATGTTAGGAGGTGTCTGAAGGTGTCTTTTGCTGCTAGAATATAAAAATAACATGCAGCTATAAAATAATTTCGGCGGTCAGAATTTTTGGGATAGGTTATTTTCATAGTCAGATAAAAGTTATGATTGGTTTCCAAGTCCAGTGTAGTAACTCTGTTTTTTCAGTTTCAGTTCCGTGTTTTTTTTCTAACAAATCAAAGGTCTGCTGAACTTCAAGTCTGCGGAGAAGAAAGTTACCTTGCAGATACTTTTTACGCAGTTTTATATCTCGGTGATGGATCTTTACATAGTCTACTGGTGGAATATTAATATATGAAAATTTTTTAAAAACTGCGATTTTTCACTACATTGCTTTCTCGTTATCATAGTGAGAATATCGAAAAAGTAATTGAACCAGATTTTTAAAATGCAATGGTTAGATCAGCATTGGTTCATTTAGGACGTGTGTCACCTGTGCCTTATATTTTGTTAAATAGAAAACTGACGTGCGCCAGGAATTATGTTTCAATACTGTCTCCAACAATGCAATGTTAGGAGGTGTCTGAAGGTGTCTTTTGCTGCTAGAATATAAAAATTTTTGCGAGAAAATTTTGAGAAAAATTGTCTTCCGGGATGACCATGATGCTGAATATCACAGGGTGATTTGAATAAAAAACGTTCAAATCAATAGTTCGTGACCATCGGCTTTGTTGGAATTAGATAGGTTTAACATCAAAAACATCTTGATCCTTATGACTTTCTTTCGATGCTACTAACAGTTTTATATTCTTAAAAACCTCTTTGCATGTGTCATCAAATACCAGTAGAATAATTTCCAGGTTTCTCAAACAATCAAATCCAAGAAATTTTAAGAAGTCTGTTGGGTTACTGTGAGCTTTAAACTTTTCGCGGGTTGTAGGTCAAATACCGTTGTAAAAAAAGACTCTTCCACACTCGCATCAAGCTCATTATAAGCTGTTTCAGAAAACCAGGTTTTCAATTCGATTTTTCCTCTTTTCCTCTCTGGTTATCTATCCACGTCAACCATTTCGTACTGTGGAAGAAAACAATTGTTATTTAGTTTTTGTGCTTATGAACAAAACAAAAACTCGAATCGAACATACACTGTAACTACTAAAGTTATCATAATCATTGACACACATAACCAACTCATAGTCAGGTGAAACTTTTTCAGTTTTTGCTCGATATTTTCACTAAACTCTGCCACCGTTTTCACAGTAAATAGTCACCGTTTTCACAGTAAATTCCATGCCAGTAATTTTTCAACCATTTGTAAGCTTTTGTTCAGTTTTAGGAAGTGATTGAAATTGACTGGAGGTAGAAAAATTATGTAGTCACTATACAAAAATCAAAAAAAAGCAATGGCCCGTTTATTCGTATTCTGATTTTTCTTAGTACGACTTATCTTCCATTCAATATTCTTACATTAGATAAATCTTGGTTTTACCTATTAAAGAAAAAAAAACAGAAAAGTTTACCACTCAAGTGATCAATCAGGCTGTTTTCACACTTTCATAGCAGCGTATAGCAGAAAAAAAGACCAGTGTTATGTGCTTTGTAGACATTTCCCGCGACATCATATAATGTTGCATGAATACGTAAGTTTTTTTCAAAAACGATATAGAGGTCTGGTAAAAAAATTTCTATCAGACCTCTATATTGTCTAAATGCGATGTCAGCGTCATAGTTCTTACCTTTTCACCAGAAATGAACCACAAAAAACATGCAGCTATAAAATAATTTCGGCGGTCAGAATGTTTGGGATAGGTATCTTTCATAGTCAGATAAAAATTGTGATTGATTTCCAAGTCCAGTGTAGTAACTCTGTTTTTTCAGTTTCAGTTCCGTGTTTTTTTTCTAACAAATCTAAGATCTGCTGAATTTCATGTCTGCGGAGAAGAAAGTTACCTTGCAGATACTTTTTACGCAGTTCTATATCTCGGTGATGGATCTTTACATAGGCTACTGGTGGAATATTAATTTATGAAAATTTTTTAAAAACTTCGATTTTTCACTACATTGCTTTCTCGTTATCATAGTGAGAATATCGAAAAATTAATTGAACCAGATTTTTAAAATGCAATGGTTAGATCAGCATTGGTTCATTTAGGACGTGTGTCACCTGTGCCTTATATATTTTTAAATAGAAAACTGACGTGCGCCAGGAATTATGTTTCAATACTGTCTCCAACAATGCAATGTTAGGAGGTGTCTGAAGGTGTCTTTAGCTGCTAGAATAGAAAAGTTTTTGCGAGAAAATTTTGAGAAAAATTGTCTTCCGAGATGACCATGATGCTGAATATCACAGGGTGATTTGAATAAAAAACGTTCAAATCAATAGTTCGTGACCATCGGCTTTGTTGGAATTAGATAGGTTTAACATCAAAAACATCTTGATCCTTATGACTTTCTTTCAATGCTACTAACAGTTTTGTATTCCTAAAAACCTCTTCGCATGTGTCATCAAATACCAGTAGAATAATTTCCAGGTTTCTCAAACAATCAAATCCAAGAAACTTTACGAAGTCTGTTGGGTTACTGTGAGCGTTAAACTTTTCGCGGGTTGTAGGTCAAATACCGTTGTAAAAAAAGACTCTTCCACACTCGCATCAAGCTCATTATAAGCTGTTTCAGAAAATCAGGTTTTCAATTCGATTTTTCCTCTTTTCCTCTCTGGTTATCTATCCACGTCAACCATATCGTACTGTGGAAGAAAACAATTGTTATTTAGTTTTTGTGCTTATGAACAATACAAAAACTCGAATCGAACATACACTGTAACTACTAAAGTTATCATAATCATTGACACACATAACCAACTCATAGTCAGGTGAAACTTTTTCAGTTTTTGCTCGATATTTTCACTAAACTCTGCCAGTTTAAATATTCACCGTTTTCACAGTAAATTCCATGCCAGTAATTTTTCAACCATTTGTAAGCTTTTGTTCAGTTTTAGGAAGTGATTGAAATTGACTGGAGGTGGAAAAATTATGTAGTCACTATACAAAAATCAAAAAAATGCAATGGCCCGTTTATTCGTATTCTGATTTTTCTTAGTACGACTTATCTTCTATTCAATATTCTTACATTAGATAAATCTTGGTTTTGTCTTTTTAAGAAAAAAAAACAGAGAGGTTTCCCACTCAAGTTATCAATCAGGCTGTTTTCACACTTTCATAGCAGCGTATAGCAGAAAAAGGACCAGTGTTATGTGCTTTGTAGACATTTCCCGCGACATCATATAATGTTGCATGAATACGTAAGTTTTTTTCAAAAACGATATAGAGGTCTGGTAAAAAAATTTCTATCAGACCTCTATATTGTCTAAATGCGATGCAAGCGTCATAGTTCTTACCTTTTCACCAGAAATGAACCACAAAGAACATGCAGCTATAAAATAATTTCGGCGGTCAGAATTTTTGGGATAGGTTTCTTTCATAGTCAGATAAAAATTGTGATTGATTTCCAAGTCCAGTGTAGTAACTCTGTTTTTTCAGTTTCAGTTCCGTGTTTCTTTTTCCATATAATTTTCTTCGCATGTGTCATCAAACGCCAGTAGAGGAGTTTCAATTTTCTCAAACAATCAAATCCAAAAAACTTTCTCGCTTTGTAGGTCAAAGACTTTTGTAAAACCTAAAGACTCTTTCAATTTTGAGATTCAAGGTTTTCCCTTTTTAGAGTTTGGAATTGTTTCTGTGATAACGGACCCCGAAGGTCCTACAAAAGCCATAAAAAGTCTTGCGATGTACGATAATTTTCGTCAATATCATTGGGTCGATAGTATGCACTCAAATCAACCAGACAAAATTCAAAACCATGTTAAAGTTTCTATTCAGCTTAGTTGCGTCAAATAAAATTTCTGGAACAAAAATTAATTAAAATTACAACTAAATTCACTTGAAACATAAAACCACTTCTGATATAGGAACAGTAGCATCAAAACAAAAATTCCAGGATTTTTGTTTGGTGTTACTTTTATCGTTAATTTTATCATAATTATTATAGTACAGTCCCATCAGGTTCATCAATTGCTGTTTGAGACATTCAGCTTTTCTTTTTGATTTTTCCTCTCTCTCTCTCTCTCTCTCTCTGTTTATCTATCTATGTCAAATTTCGTACTGTGGAAGAAAGCAATTTTTATTTTGCTTTTATGCTTATAAACAGCATAAATTATTTAGTAAGCTCTTTGTTTCTCCAGCTAAGTCAGGGTACTAAGACTAGCTTGAGATGTTAAGACTCTCCTTTGCTGGATTTCATGTCAATAATGCTTGAATCTTTGAAAAAAGATGAACTGGTCAACAATCGAGAAAAACCATCTCAAAGTAGTCAACTCTTCTTCAGGTAGTATGATTTGTTCTTTCCGCTGCCGCTCTTGAAAGCGGCATTCCTTTTGTTATATTCCTGTCAAGGATACTTATATGTCCCTCACTCTCTCTCTTTCTCTCTTTCTCTCATTCTCTCGCTCTCTCTCTCTCTCTCTCTCTCTCTCTCTTCTCTCTCTCTCTCTCTCTCTCAAGACATTCAAGCACATTACTCTGAAATCGGTGAAAGGTTTATCTCCATTTTTGTTAGTTTTTGACTGTTGCTCATTTTTCAGCCATTCATAATCCAACTTGTTTTTTTTCAGTGATTGCCATAGGAACAGTAGCATCAAAACAAAAATTCCAGGATTTTTGTTTGGTGTTACTTTTATCGTTAATTTTATCATAATTATTATAGTACAGTCCCATCAGGTTCATCAATTGCTGTTTGAGACTTTCAGCTTTTCTTTTTGATTTTTCCTCTCTCTCTCTCTCTCTCTCTCTGTTTATCTATCTATGTCAAATTTCGTACTGTGGAAGAAAGCAATTTTTATTTTGCTTTTATGCTTATAAACAGCATAAATTATTTAGTAAGCCCTTTGTTTCTCCAGCTAAGTCAGGGTACTAAGACTAGCTTGAGATGTCAAGACTCTCCTTTGCTGGCTTTCATGTCAATAATGCTTGAATCTTTGAAAAAAGATGAACTGGTCAACAATCGAGAAAAACCATCTCAAAGTAGTCAACTCTTCTTCAGGTAGTATGATTTGTTCTTTCCGCTGCCGCTCTTGAAAGCGGCATTCCTTTTGTTATATTCCTGTCAATGATACTTACATGTCCCTCACTCTCTCTCTTTCTCTCTTTCTCTCATTCTCTCGCTCTCTCTCTCTCTCTCTCTCTCTCCTTCTCTCTCTCTCTCTCTCTCTCTCTCTCTCTCTCTCTCTCTCTCTCTCTCTCTCTCTCTCTCTCAAGACATTCAAGCACATTACTCTGAAATCGGTGAAAGGTTTATCTCCATTTTTGTTAGTTTCTGACGACTGTTGCTCATTTTTCAGCCATTCATAATCCAACCTGTTTTTTTCAGTGATTGCCGGAGTTGTAATCAAGTAAAAATATATTGCAACTTGGGTAATTTTTGGAATGAAAAATTTGAATTCTCGTACAACCCAATTCATCAAGTTTCCTCATTTTTTTATCCAATTACTTTGCAAAAAATTAATTTTTCTCTCTTTTATCGTAAAATTCTGCGTAAGGATTCATCAAAACAAAATTTTGAAGAATTTGAATTGGGGCAAGTTTAAATAGGCACTGTTCTCACAGTAAATTCCATACCAGTAATTTTTCAACCAGTTGTCAGCATTTGGTTCAGTTTTAGGTAGTGATTGAAATTGACTGGAGGTAGAAAAAAAGAAGGTAGTGAAAATTTAAATTGCAAAAAATGCAAGAGTCAACTCTTTAGCATTGCAGTGATTTTTTTACGGCGAAGACCTTAAATACATAGCACGACTGATCTTCCATTCAACTTTTTTAACAATTGATAAATACTTGGTTTTGTCAATTTGACAAAAAACAGAAAATCTTACCAGTCAAATGATCAATCAAGCTGTTGTTAAACGTACAGAGCAGCGTATAAAAGAATATCGGACCAGTGTTATGTGCTTCGTAGTAATATCCCGCTGTATGAAATAAATTAGCACGAACACGTAAAGTTTTGAAAATGTCAAGTGTTTGTCCAATGAAGAATGGTCTATGCCAATCAGACCTCTATATCGTCAAAATTTGAAGGCATTGTCATAGTTTTTATCTTTTCACCAGAAATGAACAACAAAGAATTTGCAGCTGGAGAGTTTTTTGGCAATCAGATTTTTTGGGATAGAATTTTTCGCAGTCAAGTAAATCACGTGAATGATTTCCAAGTCGTGTAGTGAATCTACGTTTTCCTGTCTCAATTCCTTTTTTCCAACACCTCGTAGGCCTGCTGAATTTCAAGTCGGTGGAAAAAAAAGTAACCCTGCTCATACTTTTCACAGAGTTCATACCTTTCTAATCATCAAAGCGTCAAAATCAAAAAAGAAAATGAATCAGGTTTCATAGGTAGCAATGGTTAGATAAGCATTGGTTCATTTGTCACATGTGCCTTATATATTGATAATTACAGAACTGATATGCCCCAGGGATTATGTTTCAAAAATATCTCCGACAATTCAATGTTAAGAGGTGTCTGAAGATGTCTCTTGTCGCCAGTTCTTCTAAATTTTTAAAGAAAAAAACAAAAAAAACGTCCTGCGAGATGATCAAATTGCTGAATATTACAGGGTGATTTGAATAAAAACGTTCAGATCAATAGTTCGTAACCATCGGTTTTGTTGAATTAATTAGGTTAAATATCGATCACATCCTGACTCTTGTGTCTTCCTGCCGATGATAGTAACGATTTTGTATCATTAGAATTTTCTTCGCATGTGTCATCAAACACCAGTAGAATAATTTAAAGGTTTCTCAAAAAATCAAATTCAAGAAATTTAACAAAACTTGTTGGAAAACTGTGAGCGTTAAGCTTTTGTCGAATTGTAGGTCAAATATCTTTGTAAAAAAATGTTCTTCCAATTTTGAGAAAATGGGTTTTTCCTTCCAAAGGTTTGAAAACTGTTTCAGTGATTCCGAACCATGAAATTCATACAAATGCCCCAAAAAATCTTGCGATATATGATAAATTTTATCAACTTCGTTGGGCTTGGTAATTTGCACCCAAATCAACTAGACATTTTTCAAAACCAAGTTAAAGTTTCATATCCTTTAAGTTGCGTCAAAGAGTGTTTCTAGAACACAAAATTAGTACAATTAAGGCTAAAATCACATGAAACATTTAAACCCATTTCTGATCAAGGAACAGCAGCATCAAAACAAAATTTCAAGGAATTTTGTTCGGTGTTACCCTGATTATAAACCAAATTGGCTTCTACAGTTGCATCAGGTTCACCAATTGCTGTTCCAGGTTTTCGTTTTAATTTTCCTCTTTTTCTCTCTGTTTATCTATCTATGTCAACCGTTTCGTACTGTGTAAAGAGCATATTTCATTTTCTATCTGTCCTTATGAATAGCGCAAAAACTCGGTTCGAGCATAACTTGTAGCTTTTGAAAATATCATAATCATTGTCATACATTTCCATTTGATAGTCAGGTGAGACATTTTCAGTTTTGCATGATAAAATTTTCCAAGTAAGCTCTGTATTTCTTCAGTTGAGCCAGATTAGCTAAGTTCCATTTGAACTCCTTGTTGACTTTGGGTTTTAAGACTAGCTTGAGAAGCTAAACTCTTCCTTTGCCAGCTTTTATTTCTAATATGCTTGAATCTTCGAAAATAGATGAACTGGTCAACCATCAGGAAAAACCAACACAAAGTAGTCAATTCTTCTTCAGATAGCTTGATTTGTTCTTTCCCTGCCCGTGGCATTCATTTCGACCGCGGCATTCATTTCGTTTTTTCTTTGTTTTCGTCTATGATATTTATATGTCTCTCTCTGAAGACGCAGCTTTTTTTTCAGGGCACCGTGTTTGCTAAAAAAACGGAGGTAAACAATTTTAGCAAATTGGCTAAGTGTTGAAATTAAAAACCTGAATTCTCGTGCAACTCAAATTTTCAAGGATCTCTACTTTTTGTCCAAGTACCTTGCACCTTGCTTTTATTTTTTATCGGAAAACTCTACGTTAGTATTTCTCAAACCAAAATTTTGATTAGTTTGATTCAGGGGCAAAATTAATTAATTACCGTTTTCACAGTAGATCCATGCCAGTAATTTTCAACCAGTTGTAAGCTTTTGCTCTAGTTATATAAAAGATTGAAATTGACTGGAGGTAGAAAAAAAAATCCTTCTACAATAAAAAAAAACGGCCCATTTTTTATCTTTAAATTTGTTTTACCTACAGCGAAGACCTTCAAAACATAGCACGACTGATCTTCCATTCAATATTCTAACAACTGATGAAAACTTGGCTTTGTGTCAATGTGCCAAATGAACAGAAACGATAATGTGACAAATAAGCAGAAAAGTTTACCAGTCAAACGATCAATCAGGCTGTTCTTACACTTTCAGTGCAGCGTGTTAGAGAAGGTTGGACTAGTTTTATGTGCTTCGTAGACATTTTCCGCGGGATCAAATAAAATTGCATGATTTCGTAAGTTTTTGCAAAAGCCAATTATTTGTTGTCCAATGAAGAATATTCTATGCCAATGAGACCTCTATATTGTCTAAATTTGATGGCAGCGTCATGGTTCGTATCTTTTTTTTTAACCAGAAATGAACAACAAAGAACTTGCAGCTGGAGAATATTTTTGGCGATCAGAATTTTTGGGATAATTTTTTTTGCAATCAGATAAAACCTCGTGAATGATTTTCAAGTCCAATGTAGTAATTCTACGTTTTTCCAGTTTCAAGTCATTTTTCCGACACCTCGTAGGCCTGCTGAAAATCAAGCCGGTGGAAAAGAAACAACCGGGCTCATACTTTTTTTGAGGCAGTCCTATATCTGGGTTGTAGATAATTAGATAGACTACTGGTTGAATTTGTTTTCATGAAAGTTTTTTAAAACTATTGCGAGTTTTTCATTTCATACCTTTCTCATCATCATGGTGTCAAAATGGAAAAAGAAACTGAATCAGTTTTCATAAGTAGCAATGGTTAGATCAGCATTGGTTCATTTAGGACGGGTGTCACCTTAGCCTTATTTATTGGCAAACATAGAATTGATATGCCTCAGGAGTTGTATTTTTAACTTATCTCCGACAATACAATGTTAGGAGGTGTATGACGTTGTCTATTGTCGCCAGTTTATACAAAATTTGTAAAGAAATTACGAAAGAAGGTAATCAGAGATGATCAAACTGCTGAATATCACAGGGTGATTTGAATAAAACGTTCAAATCAATAGTTCGAAATACTTCTGCGTAAGGATTTCTCGAAACAAAATTTTGAATAGTTTGATATAGAAGCGATTTTAAGGAGTCACCGTTTTCATAGTAAATTCCATGCCAGAAATTTTCCAACCAGTTCAAAGCTTTTTGTTCAATTTTAGGAAGTGATTGAAATTGACTGGAGGTAGGAAAATTATGTAGTCACCGTACAATAATCAAAAAAATGCAATGGACCATTTATCTGTTTTCTGATTTTTCTTACGGCGCAGACCTTAAAAACATAGCACGACTTATCTTCCATTCAATCTTCTAACCTTCGATAAATCTTGGTTTTGTCAATTTGAGAAAAAAAACTGGAAAAATTAACCACTGAAGTTATCAATCAGGCTGTTTTTGCAATCTCAGAGCAGCGCATAACAGAAGATAGGACCCGGGTTTTGTGCCTCGTAGACATTCCCCGCGGCATCATACAAAATTGCATGAATTCGTGAGTTTTTTTTCGAAAATTTAAATAGTTGTTCAATTAACAATAGTCTATGCCAGTCAGACCTCTATATCGTCTAAGTTTTTGTGTTTTCACAGGGAACATGCAGCTAGAAAAAGTTTAAGGCGGTGAGAATTTTTCGGATATGTTTTTTCACAGTCACATAAAACTCTTGAATGATTTCCAAATACATTGCATTAGCTCTACGTTTTTGCACAACTTCGAAGACTTGCTGAATTTCAATCGGTGGAAAAGAAAGTAACCTTGCAGATACGTTTTACGCAGTCCTATTTT
Organism: Symsagittifera roscoffensis; assembly: GCF_963678635.1. Lineage (NCBI taxonomy): Eukaryota > Metazoa > Xenacoelomorpha > Acoela > Convolutidae > Symsagittifera > Symsagittifera roscoffensis. The sequence goes on along the minus strand of NW_026970819.1, from coordinate 10,961 downwards.
CCAGTGTTAGATATTTAGATAAACTACTGGTAGAATATAACTTTTTGAATTTCTTTTAAATCAAGGCGAATTTTTTTTATTTCATTCCTTTCTCATCGTCATAGTGTCAAGGTCAAAAAAGTAATTGAACCAGTTTTTTTAAGTACAAATGATTAGATCAGCATTACTTCATTTCGGGCTGGTGTCATATGTGCCTTATATATTGGTAACTAGAAAACTGAAGTGCCCCGGGAAATTTGTTTCATCATTATCTACGACAATCCAATGTTAGGAGGTGTCTGAAGATGTCTTTTGTTGCAATTAAATAAAAACTTTGTAAGAAAGTTAGAGAAATTTTTTTATCCGAGATGAGCAAGATGCTGAATATCACAGGGTGATTTGAATAAAAACGTTCAAAACAATAGTTCGTGACCATCGGCTTTGCTGGAGTTAGTTTGGCTTAACATCAATAACATCTTGATCCTGATGACATTCTTTCGATGCTAGTAACAGTTTTGTATCATTAAATTTTTCCACCCATGTGTCATCATACACCAGTAAAATAATTTCAAGGTTTCTCAAACAATCAACTCCAAGAAATTTTACGAAACCTGATGGAATACTGTGAGCGTTAAGCTTTTCTGTAGATCAAATATCTTTGTAAAAATAAAGTATTCTTCAAAGCTTGAGAGAGAATTTTATTCACACCGTTGGACTTGGTAATATGCATCCAACTCAACCAGACAATTTTCAAAACCAAGTTAAACTTTCTTCTCACTTTAGTTGCGTCAAAGAGTCTTTTTAGAACAAAAAATTAGTCCGAATAAGATTAAAATCACTTGAAACCTATAAACCACTTCTAATCTAGGAACAGCGGCATTAGAACAAATTTTTCCTGGAATTTTGTTTGGTTTAACCTTGATTATAAACAAAAATGACTGTTACAGTTGCATCAAGTTCATGTCAACCATTTTGTACAGTGGAAAGAGCAATTGTCATTTTCTATATGTGCTTATGAACAGCGTAGAAACTCGGATCGAGCATAACTTGTAACTATTGTAACTATAATAATCATTGTCATGCATTTCCGATTCATAGTCAGGTGGGACTTTTTCAGTTTTTGCATGATAAAATTTTTTAAGTAAACTCTGTTTCTTCAGTTTCTTCAGTTGAGTCAGATTTGCTGAGTTCCATTTGAACTCCGTGTTGACATTCGGGTACTAAGACTAGCTTGAAAACCTAAACTCCTCCTTTTCCGGCTTTTATTTCGAATAGGCTTGAATCTTTGAAAAGAGATGAACTGGTCAACCATCGGGAAAAACCAACTCAAAGTAGTCAACTCTTCTTTAGATAGTATGATTTGTTCTTTCCCCTGCAGCACTTGACCGCGGCATTCATTTCAATTTATTTTTGTCTATGATACTTATATGTATCTCTGTGAAGTCATTCAAGCACATAACACTGAATTTGAAGATAGGATAACCTCCGCTTCTGCTAGTTTCTCACTGTTGCTCATTCTTCAGCAGCCATCCATTGTAAAACTTGCTTTTTTTCAGGGCGCCGTGGTTGCTAGAAATAAAATGAGGTAAAAATTTTTTGCAACTTGGCTAATTTTGGAAATGAGAGATCTGAATACTCTTGCAAATCAAATTATCAAGGTTCTCTATTTTTTGTCCAAGTACCTTGCACCTTGCTTTTATTTTTTATCTGAAAACTCTGCGTAAATTTTTCTAAAACCAAAATTTTGATTAGTTTGATTTAGGGGCAAAGTTAATTAATCACCGTTTTCAGAGTAGTTTCTATGCCAGTAAGTAAGTTAAAGTTTTTGCTCAAGTTAAAAAAAGATTGAAGTTGACTGGAGGAAGAAAAAAAAGAAAATCACTATAGAACAATCAAAAAATGCAATGGCCAATTCTTTGTCTTTAAATTTATTTTTCCAACAGCGAAGACCTTCGAAAGATAGCACGACTGATTTTCCCTTCAATTTTCTATTAATTGATAAAAACTTGGTTTTGTGTCAATGTGACAAATAAACAGAAATGTTTACCACTCAAATGATCGATCAGGTTGTTCATACACTTTCAGTGCTGCGTGGCAGTAAAGATTGGACTAGTGTTATGTGCTTCGTAGATATGTTCCGCGGCATCAAAACAAATTGCATCAACTCGTAAGATTTTGAAAAAACCAATTATTTTTCCAATGAAGAATGGTTTATGCCAATCAGACCTCTATATTGTCTAAGTTTGATGGCAGCGTCAGAGTTTGTATCTTTCTACCAGAAATGAACATCAAAGAACTTGCAGCTGGAGAATTTTTTTAGCTGAATTTTTGGGTTAGGTTTTATTTGCAGTCAGATAAACCTGGTGATTGATTTTCAAGTCCATTGTAGTAATTCTACGTTTTTCAAGTTTCAATTTTTTTCCAACAGCTCGTAGACCTGCTGAATCTCAAGCCGGTGGAAAATAAAGTAACATAGCATATACTTTTTACGCAGTCCTATTTTCCAGTGTTAGATATTTAGATAAACTACTGGTAGAATATAACTTTTTGAATTCTTTTTAAACCAAGGCGAATTTTTTTTATTTCATTCCTTTCTCATCATCATAGTGTCAATGTCAAAAAAGTAATTGAACCAGTTTTTTTAAGTACAAATGATTAGATCAGCATTACTTCATTTCGGGCTGGTGTCATATGTGCCTTATATATTGGTAACTAGAAAACTGAAGTGCCCCGGGAAATTTGTTTCATCATTATCTACGACAATCCAATGTTAGGAGGTGTCTGAAGGTGTCTTTTGTTGCAATTAAATAAAAACTTTGTAAGAAAGTTAGAGAAAATTTTTCATCCGAGATGAGCAAGATGCTGAATATCACAGAGTGATTTGAATAAAAACGTTCAAAACAATAGTTCGTGACCATCGGCTTTGCTGGAGTTAGTTTGGCTTATCATCAATAACATCTTGATCCTGATGACATTCTTTCGATGCTAGTAACAGTTTTGTATCATTAAATTTTTCCACCCATGTGTCATCAAACACCAGTAAAATAATTTCAAGGTTTCTCAAACAATCAACTCCAAGAAATTTTACGAAACCTGGTGGAATACTGTGAGCGTTAAGCTTTTCTGTAGGTCAAATATCTTTGTAAAAATAAAGTATTCTTCAAAGCTTGAGAGAGAATTTTATTCACACCGTTGGGCTTGGTAATATGCATCCAACTCAACCAGACAATTTTCAAAACCAAGTTAAACTTTCTTCTCACTTTAGTTGCGTCAAAGAGTCTTTTTAGATCATAAACTTAGTCCGAATAGGATTAAAATCACTTGAAACCTATAAACCACTTCTAATCTAGGAACAGCGGCATTAGAACAAATTTTTCCTGGAATTTTGTTTGGTTTAACCTTGATTATAAACAAAAATGACTACTACAGTTGCATCAAGTTCATGTCAACCGTTTTGTCCTGTGGAAAGAGCAATTGTCATTTTCTATCTGTGCTTATGAACAGCGTAGAAACTCGGATCGAGCATAACTTGTAACTATTGAAACTATAATAATCATTGTCATGCATTTCCGATTCATAGTCAGGTGGGACTTTTTCAGTTTTTGCATGATATAATTTTTTAAGTAAACTCTGTTTCTTCAGTTTCTTCAGTTGAGTCAGATTTGCTGAGTTCCATTTGAACTCCGTGTTGACATTCGGGTACTAAGACTAGCTTGAAAACCTAAACTCCTCCTTTTCCGGCTTTTATTTTGAATAGGCTTGAATCTTTGAAAAGAGATGAACTGGTCAACCATCGGGAAAAACCAACTCAAAGTAGTCAACTCTTCTTTAGATAGTATGATTTGTTCTTTCCCCTGCAGCACTTGACCGCGGCATTCATTTCACTTTATTTTTGTCTATGATACTTATATGTATCTCTGTGAAGTCATTCAAGCACATAACACTGAATTTGAAGATAGGATATTCTCCGCTTCTGCTAGTTTCTCACTGTTGCTCATTCTTCAGCAGCCATCCATTGTAAAACTTGCTTTTTTTCAGGGCGCCGTGGTTGCTAGAAATAAAATGAGGTAAAAATTTTTTGCAACTTGGCTAATTTTGGAAATGAGAGATGTGAATACTCGTGCAAACCAAATTATCAAGGTTCTCCATTTTTTGTCCAAGTACCTTGCACCTTGCTTTTATTTTTTATCGGAAAACTCTGCGTAAATTTTTCTAAAACTAAAATTTTGATTAGTTTGATTTAGGGGCAAAGTTAATTAATCACCGTTTTCAGAGTAGTTTCTTATGCCAGTAAGTAAGTTAAAGTTTTTGCTCAAGTTAAAAAAAAGATTGAAGTTGACTGGAGGAAGAAAAAAAAGAAAATCACTATAGAACAATCAAAAAATGCAATGGCCAATTCTTTGTCTTTAAATTTATTTTTCCAACAGCGAAGACCTTCGAAAGATAGCACGACTGATTTTCCATTCAATTTTCTATTAATTGATAAAAACTTGGTTTTGTGTCAATGTGACAAATAAACAGAAATGTTTACCACTCAAATGATCAATCAGGTTGTTCATACACTTTCAGTGCTGCGTGGCAGAAAAGATTGGACTAGTGTTATGTGCTTCGTAGATATGTTCCGCGGCATCAAAACAAATTGCATCAACTCGTAAGATTTTGAAAAAACCAATTATTTTTCCAATGAAGAATGGTTTATGCCAATCAGACCTCTATATTGTCTAAGTTTGATGGCAGCGTCAGAGTTTGTATTTTTCTACCAGAAATGAACATCAAAGAACTTGCAGCTGGAGAATTTTTTTAGCTGAATTTTTGGGTTAGGTTTTATTTGCAGTCAGATAAACCTGGTGATTGATTTTCAAGTCCATTGTAGTAATTCTACGTTTTTCAAGTTTCAATTTTTTTCCAACAGCTCGTAGACCTGCTGAATATCAAGCCGGTGGAAAATAAAGTAACATAGCACAAACTTTTTACGCAGTCCTATATCTCGGTGATAGATATTTAAAAAGACTACTGGTAGAATATCATTTTAAGAAAGTTTATTAAAAACACATCGATTTTTTTGTTTCATTCTTTTCTCATTTCCATAGTGTCAATATTGAAAGATTATTTGAATCATTTTTTAAAATAGCATTGGTTAGATCAGTATCCCTCCCATGTTTCTTCTTTGGATAAGCGCACCACGCTCTCTGTAAGAATTTCATTCAATTAAAACTGCCTGTTGCAACTTGAATTATCTTCTTTTTCGCTAATTTTTGCTATTTCGCTAATTTTTGCTATTTTTCCTCTTTCACGCAAAAACAGAATTCAAGTTTTGGGAGTGAAATACTGCTCGCAATAGCTAAAGAGAAAAAAATTTTTTGAAAACAGTTTCCTTGTGAAAAAAAAAGTTTGTGAAAAAAGTAGGTTGTTTTGCTATCATGTTAAACATATAGGTATCATTAATTGTATAAAACAAAACCTAATTATCTCTTTGTACCGGATTCTAGATAGATTAAAATAGGATCAATCCGATAAATAGAATTAAAAACAATCCGACGTCAACCAGCAGTTTTTGGCTGTGTTGGGTAAATCCGTCCGAGGTGGTCCTCAAAAATTGGCGCTAATTTTTATGGATCTACTTAGCGCCACCGGTACTCTTTGGAAAATGGTTAAGAAACTGATTTCTTGATCTTTTGAAATTAAGGAGCTAAGTTTGGTTTATGCGGCGGCTAATTGATTAGGCACAGCGTAGGCACCGCAAGTCCCCCGAATTAGGCACAGCATGTGGACCTTCAGCTGATTGGTATAATACTTAGTTTTATCCACACAAGAGTTGAAAACTAAAACTGAGTGACTCAAAGCGTTTTTTGCGTTTTTTCTTTAAATTTAAGAATTTTTTTCTCTAAATCTAGTTTGGTTTTGATCTTGAAAGAATACTTACTCTCCCAGTCATTTGGTTTGTTTGCTATTTATAATTTTAGCAAATAAAATAACTCAGATGTAAGGTTTTCAAACGAGAACGATTAAAAGGATTATTGAAAGCTTTTCAGATGGCCTTCAAGGAGAACATTTTACGATGAGATTTTGTTGATATCTTTCTTCAATAAAAAAAGATGCGGGAAATTTTGTAAGTTTGGGAGAAAATGATGATAATCGGGAACACTGAAAACATTATCTCAGCAGGAATTTCAAAGATTTGCTTGATAATTGTGGATTTATTAATCAATATCTCAGCAAGTATCAATGGGCTGGATTGAAATAGTTAAATCACTTAGGGTTTTGCTAATTGATATAGAGGATCATCGTTTTTTTTTACATTTATTTATATCCTCAAAAGCTAATTCGATCCTCAAAGCTCGCATTTGGTGTGTTTGCTATTTATAATTTTACCAAATAAAATAAATCAGATGTAAGGTTTTCAAACGAGAACGAATAAGAGGATTATTGAAAGCTTTTCAGATGGCCTTCAAGGAGAACATTTTACGATGAGATTTTGTTGATCTCTTTCTTCAATAAAAAAAAGATGCGGGAAGTTTCGTAAGTTTGGGAGAAGTTGATGATAATCGGGAACACTGAAAACATTATCTCAGCACGAATTTGAAAGATTTGCTTGATAGTTGTGGATTTATCAATCAATATCTCAGTAAGTATCAATGGGCTGGATTGAAATAGTTAAAACACTTAAGGTTCATCGTTTTTTTTTACATTTATTTATATCCTCAAAAACTAATTCGATCCTCAAAGCTCGCATCAAGAGGGAGTTTAAAAAGGAGTCTTATAAATTTTCGTAGTTAACGCCAATGTGACAAAAAGTTAACATTTAATACTGTTTAATAACACAGAAAGTTCGTTCAGCTTACAGTTAAGTTCTCTAAAATACTGTGTCAGTTTTTGAAAAAAATGAATAAGTTTTTATTTTTCAGTAACAGCGTGTCAGAGAAAGAAGGTAATACTTTTTTGGAAATGCAACATGAAAAAAGAATTTTTGAATCACACTATGTCTATCATGGAATTCCTTATAAGACTTTGACTTACGTCGAAAAGGCTTCAGTATATGCCAGTCGGTCACCTATGGCGTTACTTGTTACTGATTTACTTAATCAACAAAAATTCTACTTGTAATTGAATTTTTAAAATCACCATTGTATAAAAGCCGGAAAATGAAATAACTTTCCAGACTGATAAAACTTCAACGAGAAGAAAAAACAAATATCTAAAATTAATTTTCCGAAAAAAAAAAAGATTTATTCTGATTTTTTCCAGCTAAAAAACTTAATCAGTCCACATATTGATCTAGTCGAAATTAGAAATGACTATCATGCTTACATCATATAGTACACTCAAAACATGCAGCAAATAGTTTAGGTAACGAGCAGTTAGGTTGTGACATTGATTAACAAGTCTGCTAAATTGTTTGGTCTAAATCTCGAATTTTAAAACTGAGCAATTTTTTTGTAACAAAACAACTCCGATAAACTGAGTTGCAACTCAGCTCAATTTGCCGTAAGTTTTTCCAGTATGTTGCTTTGTAATTTTTAAACTTAACTTTTTTTCAAATTCATTTTTAATATATATAGCGTTTCCATGAAAAAAAATATTGTATTTTGATCTATTTGTTCTTCATATCCGGTTGTCATATTATAAGTTCGTTCGGGCTTGTTTCGACAGATAGGTTCCAGATACCATAAGAAAAAAATGAAACTTTCTTCTCAATAGTTTAAGCAAATTATAAAAACTTAAAAAAAAACTTTTTTCTTTGTATTTCAAAAGAATTCAATTTTTGCTTCAACTTTTCTTAAAAAGTAACTGCTGAATCAAAAAATGTTACGGCCGGGAGTTGAAAATTCAATCAAAATCAACTCATACACTTAAAGTTAGTCTGAATATGATAACACGTAGATCTGTTGTTTTTATTTTGTAATACCAAAACATTTTTTTTTGAAAATTCTTTTGAAAGTTTTTTTTTGATTTTTTTTTTTGAAATTCAGATTAGGATTAAATGGGTGTTTTTTGAAAAAACGTAAAGGGGGCATACAATCTTCACCCTGCATAAGGATTGTTCATTGCCACATCAGAGATAGGAGCCAAAACATAAGAAAAACTCAACATGGGGATAGAGTGACTTGTTTTCTCCACCCAAGAGCATCAATTTTTCAGCCCGTTATGTATGAAACTGTTTAGGTTAATCTTATCTTTGAAATTCTCATGAACCCAACTTTGTAAAAAAAAATTTCAACCACTGAAAACATTAATAACATATTGCTTTTTGGATTTTGTCACAAACTTTAACCAATTACTGATTTTAGAGATTTTTTTTAAACAAGGCTCCATTAACTATATGAGGCTGATAAAGTCTGGAGGTTTTGGACGGTGTTTTCCCCTTGTTTTTTGTTGTGAAATTTTTCTTACAAAATTTTTTTTCAAATTGAAATTTTTGGATCCGTTTTTTTTCTCCCAACTTTTTTGTTTCCTATGTTTTGGTCTGAAGAATTCATCACCCTAAAGTTTTGTGTATTCTCAGAACTAGAAATGAACACAATGATTTTAAGTGTTGCAGAAATTTTACTCTGTTAAGAATTACTATTTATTGTAGTTTGATTAATACAAGACTCCAGGTTACTATCCTGTCAACTAAAAAGTTGTTCGACTGAAGACTTTGTTTTTACAGAAGACAAAAATTTTTGAACCTTTTAGCCAACGTCTTGCCGCTTTAGCGTTTAGTTCAAGTTTTAGATGAGCTTATTTTTTAGATAAAGTGTATTTTTTAACGAAAAAATTCTAGCCTTATCATGGTCTTTCCAAATGAAAGTTCAGAGTTTTGCTTAAAGAAATCAAAGTTATCAATTGAGTTTACTGTGGATTGACTGATTTGCATTTTAGAGCTCTATTATAACGCTATATTGATTTTTTCCACAAAAAATTTCATAACTCATTAAAATTTGGGTAAAAAAAACGAATTTGGATTTCCAAGGAAACTCCACCGTAAATTTCGCAGTGAGCTTGAATTTCGAAAGAATCTTTTCGGAAAGATCGAGTTAAAGTGATACCGTGAATCAGTAGCGACGGTGAAAAAATTAGGTGGCAAGGAGCTACGCGAAAAAGGAAATTACAAGGTTTTGAACTTATAATTTATTTCGATTTCGGAGTCGAATATAATCTTTAGCGATCCCTGCATAAGTAATATACATAAGAACTTTGTGCCAGTTATTTTTTCTAAAAAATAGCCAACAGGTAGCGGGGAAGACAAAAATTTCTAGCGATTCAGCACTTCATGCTGCTTATCATTCTCGTTCAAAATAGCTAAAATTCTGTGTGAGAAGTAAAAGTTGTGTAGCTCTTTCCTTCATAGACTAAAGATTCTGTCGAAAGTATGACTTCTTAGTACGGAACTTTTGTTGTCTTGCTTCTACTTTGAGCGCAAATCACAATCTGGAATAACACCCCAGATCCCCTGCTTAACTGTTTGTTTTACGGTATAACACTTGCCTGTACAATTTTGTGTCAAAATATTGGGCATTCCGCTCACATGGCACATGGCAAAACAGTAAAAAGGGAACTATTAGTTTTTTGTTTTACTTAAATTGCCAGTCATTGTTCAATGAGTCTAAAACGTTTTCACCACAAAAACAAAAAAAAAACAAACAAATTTCTATTTTTTATGCGTATTTAAAAAAACTTTAAACTTTGTTCCAATTTTGATCAGATATTAACAAATGATTCAGTAAAAATCAAGGCTGGGAGTTAAAAACTCAATGCAACATCGACTAATCCACGACAGATCTGTTTTTTTTTCTAATACCGAGGCATCTAAGATTTTTTTGTAATTAGGATGAAGACGAATTGGTTGAAGTTTTGACGTACCTTATAAGGAGAAACCTCACCCTGTTAGAGTGTTATTTTTAGTGAGAAGACATTCAAGATGGCAATCGAATGGCTATTTTTGGGCTAAATGTTCTGTAGATCACAGTTGGAGGGTTTAATTATATTGTGATCGATTCTTTCAGATAGCGGTTGTTACGATGAGTTTTTTTCTAGAAGTTTTTGGTCAAAAAGACTGGTTTGTGTTCTCAACCCGTCAAAGTTACAATTGATGGTAAAAACTTCACTCATTACAATAAACTGTCTTGTATCTAAAGCCCACCACAATCAGTTGATTTTATTCTACACGTTTTAAACTAAATGAGGCGACAATTAAGCTAATTGTGATGTCCATCTGCGTTAAGCCGAAACAACAGTCACTTATTCATTCCCATATACACGCTGCAAAAACACTGACAAAAACGACTCTGTTGATAATCGCTTGCAGATAAACCTAGTATTAGATTTTAAAAGCAACAAAAGTTGCATTTTTTTGCTACTAAAAATTGCCATTTGAAGGTTTTTCACTATTAAAATTTGCCATGATTTTCATTGTCTTTTGCTGTTTGTAAACATACTGAGGAATGTTATGCAAGTTTTGTTTCCCACAATAACCAGTTATATGCCTCAGTTTCTTTATCCTCAGCGCATCATGCAGTGCCTCAATAGCTTTTGTGGCCTGGTTTTTTAATTTCATAAAAAGCTGAAACCATTCGGGCTCTTTTTCCTTTCCCCCTGCAAATTTTTACATGTAAATTTGTTGACTACTTTATCCGATTGCTATGAAAAATTACATACGGACTGATAAGGCCACGACAAACATATTTGGTCTTCATATTCAACCTCGTAAAACCACTCGTTACACTAATATTTTGAAGGTCGTGTGAGGTGGGGGGAAAAAGGAAAAAGAGCCACAATTCGAAACCAGTCATTTAGATTAGTCGAAAAAAACGCACGTGTATAAAACTAAACATCTGTTGAAATTGAAATGCAAATGATTTATAAAATTTTTGAAATACAAAATCATCTTGTTTTGCCCTTTTTTCAGCAAAAATGGGCATTTCACTTTCAATGAACTGCGGCAATCTTTTTATTCAATGGAAAGTTCGGCCGGAGTAAAAAAAAATTCTCCACAAAAAAGC
>NW_026970818.1:0-12348 GCF_963678635.1 Symsagittifera roscoffensis | reverse complement strand
TGCCTCTTCATAACAAATGAAAGTTTTTTCTTCCGCGTAAAGATTGCTTCTTCATAACAAAGGAAAGCTTTTCCTTTCTCGTCAAAATTCTCTATTCATCACAAATGAAAGTTTTTTCTTCCTCGTAAAGATTGCTTCTTCATAACAAATGAAAGTTTTTTTTCTCGTAAAGATTGCTTCTTCATAACAAAAGAAAGCTTTTCCTTCCTCGTCAAAATTCTTTTTTCATCACAAATGAAAAATTTTTCTTCCTCGTAAAGATTGCCTCTTTATAACAAATGAAAGTTTTTTCTTCCTCGTAAATATTACTTCATCATAACAATTTAAAGTTTTTTCTTCGTCTTAAAGATTGCGTCTTCATAACAAATGAAATTTTTTTCTTCCTCTTAAAGATTGCTTCTTCATAACAAATGAAAAATGTTTTTTCCTCGTAAAGATTCCTTCGTCATAACAAATGAAAAATTTTTCTTTCTCGTAAAGATTACTTATTCATAACAAATGAAAGTTTTTTCTTCCACGTAAAGATTGCTTCTTCATAACAAATGAAAATTTTTTCTTCTTCGTAAAGATTGATTCCTTCTTCATAGAAATTGAAAGTTTTTTTCTTCCTCGTAAAGATTCCTTCATCATAACAAATGAAAGTTTTTTATTCCTCGTAAAGATTACTTCGTCATAAAAAATGAAAGTTTTTTCTTCCTCGTAAAGATTACTTATTCATAACAACTGAAAGTTTTTTCTTCCTCCTAAAGATTATTTCTTCATATAAATGAGAGTTTTCTCTTCCTCGTAAAGATTGCTTCTTCATAACAAATGAAAAATTTTTCTTCCTCGTAAAGATTCCTTCTTCATAACAAATGAAAATTTTTTTCTTCCTCGTAAAGATTGCTTCTTCATAACAAATGTAAGTTTTTCTTCTTCGTAAAGATCGATTCCTTCTTCATAAAAATCGAAAGTTTTTTCTTCCTCGTAAAGATTCCTTCATCATAACAAATGAAAGTTTTTTATTCCTCGTAATGATTACTTCTTCATAACAAATGAAAGTTTTTTCTTCCTCGTAAAGATTACTTCTTCATAACAAATGAAAGCTTTTTCTTCCTCGTAAAGATTCCTTCGTCATAACAAATTAAAGTTTTTTCTTCCTCGTAGAGATTTCTTCTTCATAAAAAATGAAAGTTTTTTCTTCCTGGTAAAGATTATTTTTTCATAACAAAAGAACGTTTTTTCTTCCTCGTAAAGATTCCTTCTTCTTAACAAACGAAAGTTTTTTCTTCCTCGTAAAGATTCCTTCGTCATAGCAAATGAAAAATTTTTCTTTCTCGTAAAGATTACTTATTCATAACAAATGAAAGTTTTTTCTTCTTCGTAAAGATTGATTCCTTCTTCATAGAAATTGAAACTTTTTTTCTTCCTCGTAGAGATTCCTTCATCATAACAAATGAAAGTTTTTTATTCCTCGTAAAGATTACTTCGTCATAAAAAATGAAAGTTTTTTCTTCCTCGTAAAGATTACTTCTCCATAACAAATGAATGTTTTTTCTTCCTCGTAAAGATTGATTCCTTCTTCATAAAAGTTGAAAGTTTTTTCTTCCTCGTAAAGACTCCTTCATCATAACAAATGAAGGTTTTTTATTCCTCGTAAAGATTGCTTCTTATTAACAAATGAAGGCTTTTCCTTCCTCGTAAAGATTCCTTCGTCATAACAAATGAAAGTTTTTTCTTCCTCGTAAAGATTACTTCTTCATAACAACTGAAAGTTTTTTCTTCCTCCTAAAGATTATTTCTTCATATAAATGAAAGTTTTCTCTTCCTCGTAAAGATTGCTTCTTCATAATAAATGAAAAATTTTTCTTCCTCGTAAAGATTCCTTCTTCATAACAAATGAAAATTTTTTTCTTCCTCGTAATGATTACTTCTTCATAACAAATGAAAGTTTTTTCTTCCTCGTAAAGATTACTTCTTCATAACAAATGAAAATCTTTTTCTTCCTCGTAAAGATTCCTTCGTCATAACAAATTAAAGTTTTTTCTTCCTCGTAGAGATTTCTTCTTCATAAAAAATGAAAGTTTTTTCTTCCTGGTAAAGATTATTTTTTCATAACAAAAGAAAGTTTTTTCTTCTTCGTAAAGATTGATTCCTTCTTCAGAAAAATCGAAAGTTTTTTCTTCCTCGTAAAGATTCCTTCATCATAACAAATGAAAGTTTTTTATTCCTCGTAATGATTACTTCTTCATAACAAATGAAAGTTTTTTCTTCCTCGTAAAGATTACTTCTTCATAACAAATGAAAATCTTTTTCTTCCTCGTAAAGATTCCTTCGTCATAACAAATTAAAGTTTTTTCTTCCTCGTAGAGATTTCTTCTTCATAAAAAATGAAAGTTTTTTCTTCCTGGTAAAGATTATTTTTTCATAACAAAAGAACGTTTTTTCTTCCTCGTAAAGATTCCTTCTTCTTAACAAACGAAAGTTTTTTCTTCCTCGTAAAGATTCCTTCGTCATAGCAAATGAAAAATTTTTCTTTCTCGTAAAGATTACTTATTCATAACAAATGAAAGTTTTTTCTTCCACGTAAAGATTGCTTCTTCATAACAAATGAAAATTTTTTCTTCTTCGTAAAGATTGATTCCTTCTTCATAGAAATTGAAAGTTTTTTTCTTCCTCGTAAAGATTCCTTCATCATAACAAATGAAAGTTTTTTATTCCTCGTAAAGATTACTTCGTCATAAAAAATGAAAGTTTTTTCTTCCTCGTAAAGATTACTTCTCCATAACAAATGAAAGTTTTTTCTTCCTCGTAAAGATTGATTCCTTCTTCATAAAAGTTGAAAGTTTTTTCTTCCTCGTAAAGACTCCTTCATCATAACAAATGAAATTTTTTTTTTCCTCGTAAAGATTGCTTCTTATTAACAAATGAAGGCTTTTCCTTCCTCGTAAAGGTTTCTTTTTCATAACAGATGAAAATTTTTTCTTCTTCGTAAAGATTGATTCCTTCTTCATAGAAATGGAAAGTTTTTTTCTTCCTCGTAAAGATTCCTTCATCATAACAAATGAAAGTTTTTTATTCCTCGTAAAGATTACTTCGTCATAAAAAATGAAAGTTTTTTCTTCCTCGTAAAGATTACTTCTCCATAACAAATGAAAGTTTTTTCTTCCTCGTAAAGATTGATTCCTTCTTCATAAAAGTTGAAAGTTTTTTCTTCCTCGTAAAGACTCCTTCATCATAACAAATGAAAGTTTTTTATTCCTCGTAAAGATTGCTTCTTATTAACAAATGAAGGCTTTTCCTTCCTCGTAAAGGTTTCTTTTTCATAACAGATGAAAGTTTTTTCTTCCTCGTAAAGATTTCTTTTTCATAAAAAGGGCCTGTGATAAATTGAAGCCTGCGTCTTCATAGTGTTCTGGGTACGCTCGGAAATTCATTTTCATCAATCTATAAACCTAAAAAAATTGACAAAATTCTCGAAAAACTTTTTATAAAGCCGACCACCCCCCTCCTCGAGATAGAGAACTGGCTGATATTACAAACTTATTGGTTGACTCATCTCTTTTCGACGACAGATCCGACAAACGCCTCAATGTTTTTTTATACAGTTTTTTTAGTTTCACGAATAAATTATCCCGTTTATGAGAAACACTGCGGGAGTTATATGATTTGAAGTTCTACCTTCTCTAGAAAATCCTAGATTCAAACCTGTACTCATGACTTTGAGTTATCGTAGAAAACTGAAAACTAGTAATTCTTATACAAAAACTACTTGAAACTCTATAGCCTAAAAGTCCTTGTTTGCTTGGTATTTATCTCAAATTTATCGTTCGATTAGAAATCATTTGGAGTGTAACCCCACCGCAATTCTGCATGCAATCCGCGCGTAACCCACCTCAATTCTGCGTGTAAACCCGCCGCAATTTGGAGTGTAAGCCCGTAGAATGTAAAATCGCGGTGGTGAAGTGGTTACGTCTCCGCCTCTCAATGGAAGGCCATGATTGTGAGGCAACACTACCCAGCCCAGAAAAATACCCAAAAAAATTGCATGTTGTTCTCAAGCAGGGGCACAACAGCGGTTCGCCGTGATGAGCTGTACAGCTGGTATGTTCAGGGGCGGATCTAGGATTTTCACGAGGGGGGGGGCGGATTTTCAAAGATTTTCGAAAATGTTGTCGACTTTTTTTAGGTCGACCAAATGAGTTTCTGAGCTCTCCCAAATCACCATAAATAACCCAAATTGACCAAATTTTCTGCGTCGCAGGCAAGTTTTTGAGAAAACAGGCCAAACAAGGGGTTTTTGTGTACTTTTTGGAAAAATTTGACCGAAAAATTGAGTTTTTTCGGCGCGCTCGCCCTCAAAAATTAGTATAAATTGTTGCCACCGAGGGCGCCCTTAGAAAAACTTCATTAGGGTACCTTACCAAAAATAGATATCTCAAAATAGTACAAGGATGGGACCCTTTGGATCGGCAGAGGGTCGAATCCCTGAGAAAAGAGGCGTCCGCCCTCTCGCCCCCCCCCCCCCCCGTAAATCCGCTACTGCGTATGTTGGTCTTTTC
The DNA here is from genome assembly GCF_963678635.1 of Symsagittifera roscoffensis. Lineage (NCBI taxonomy): Eukaryota > Metazoa > Xenacoelomorpha > Acoela > Convolutidae > Symsagittifera > Symsagittifera roscoffensis. The sequence goes on along the minus strand of NW_026970818.1, from coordinate 7,807 downwards.
CCTCGCGGATAAATGGTCTTATTTTTTAAAATATTTTATGATTCTACCAATGGTTGTTCTTCGAATTCGGTTTTCAAGACCATTTTTTCAAAAAGAGACTGACAGAAATAACAACGAAAATTGTATCTAGCTCCGGTCAATAGTCTCATCAGCTGACGAATGATTAAAAAGAGTTCATTTAGCTCCTATACGATTTAATTCATTTAACTCATAAGACATAAAATATTAAATGGGATCTTTTTACTTTTTTCAGAATGGGCTCCAGATTGCAATTGCGCAGTTAGAGTCTCTAGCGAGGGTCTCGACGAACAGCTAAACAGCCACATCGTGAGTCTGGAACACCTTGAGCGGCTTCGTTTGGATATTGAAGAAACTTTACCACGAGCGCCGGTAAATTCGGATCTTCGGACCATTTTTGAGCAGGTTCGCCAATATCTGGCTCAGCTACAACTATCACTGGCGACATCGCAGCAGGTTTACCGCAGGACTTTTCAACGTATAAGCATGGCAACAACGTCAGAGCCGCCAGTGTATCGCGAAACTTTTCATCCTAGAAGTTTCACGACTAATTCCTGGGACTTCATTTATTATGTAGAAGCGTTCTGGCATTTGCCAGCCGATCTTTGGACAGTTCTTGATAATGCGGTGGAATACTTCAGGTTCAAATGTGACACCCTAGAACAAGAAGACCTGATTGATACTTGGAATGAAGAGTTTACACTAGGAGAGCGAATAAAAATGGGGCGAATTGTTGAGCAGTTGACACGGTTCACCAACCATGTAGAAAGAGTTCACGAACAGGCAAACATTCAAATCTAGACGCTCACTAGATATGACTTAAAAGCCAAAACTTTGCAACTGACTCTGATAACAACAAAAAATACATTGAAAATTTCAGTATCATCAACATAATCACAATGACCATCATGCGGCTTACTTCTCTAATAATTTTGATTAATAAAAAGTGACTTTTCTGGAGGTTTTTGCATTACATCGGATTTAGGCCTCACGGAACTTGTTAACCCCAAAAGCAATCTATTCCAATAGTAACTCGATTGAACATTTAATTTTCAAGTAAGATTCAATTCAATCTCTTCAATATAAAAACTTATAATAATAGTCCTTATTCCGGCATTGATGTCAAACCAAACTTCGTAACTGTCAGCCAAGAGCGTAGAAAATTTTCTGGCTTTGGTAGATCACAATTGATTGTCTCTGGGCTCTCTGCATATTATATTAAGACATAAAATACTAAAGGGATCGATATACTTTTTTCAGAATGGGCTCCAGATTGCAATTGCGCAGTTAGAGTCTCTAGCGAGGGTCTCGACCAACAGCTAAACAGCCACATCGTGAGTCTGGAACACCTTGAGCGGCTTCATGTGGATATTGGAGAAACTCTACCACGAGCGCTGGAGAACTCGGATCTCCGGACCATTTTTGACCAGGTTCGCCAATATCTGGTACAGCTACAACGATCACTGGCGAAATCGCAGCAGGTTTACCGGAGAGTTTTTCAACGTATAAGCATGGCAACAACGTCAGAGCCGCCAGTGTATCGCGAAATTTTTCATCCTAGAAGTTTCATGACTAATTCCTGGTGCTTCATTTATTATGTAGAAGCGTTCTGGCATTTGCCAGCCGATCTTTGGACAGTTCTTGATAATGCGGTGGAATACTTCAGGTTCAAATGCGACACCCTAGAACAAGAAGACCTGATTGATACTTGGAATGAAGAGTTTACACTAAGAGAGCGAATAAAAATGGGGCGAATTGTTGAGCAGTTGACACGGTTCACCAACCATGTAGAAAGAGTTCACGAACAGGCAAACATTCAAATCTAGACGCTCACTAGATATGACTTAAAAGCCAAAACTTTGCAACTGACTCTGATAACAACAAAAAATACATTGAAAATTTCAGTATCATCAACATAATCACAATGACCATCATGCGGCTTACTTCTCTAATAATTTTGATTAATAAAAAGTGACTTTTCTGGAGGTTTTTGCATTACATCGGATTTAGGCCTCACGGAACTTGTTAACCCCAAAAGCAATCTATTCCAATAGTAACTCGATTGAACATTTAATTTTCAAGTAAGCTTCAATTCAATCTCTTCAATATAAAAACTTATAATAATAGTCCTTATTCCGGTATTGATGTCAAACCAAACTTCGTAACTGTCAGCCAAGAGCGTAGAAAATTTTCTGGCTTTGGTAGATCACAATTGATTGTCTCTGGGCTCTCTGCATATTATATATATATATATATGTGTGTGTGTGTAAAGTTATAAATAAATAAAAACTTACACACACATACATAAACCTCTTTGGGTAAAAATACTATTTATTTTTAATGGAAATATTTTATAAGAACAAAAAAAACACGAAAGAGGCAACACTACCCAGCCCAGAAAAATACCCAAAAAAATTGCATGTTGTTGTCAAGCAGGGGCACAACAGCGGTTCGCCGTGATGAGTTTTACAGCTGGTATGTTCAGGGGCGGATCTAGGATTTTCACGAGGGGGGCGGATTTTCAAAGATTTTCGAAAATATTGTCGACTTTTTTTTAGGTCGACCAAATGATTTTCTGAGCTCTCCCAAATCACTATAAATATTCCAAATTGACCAAATTTTCTGCGCCGCAGGCAAGTTTTTTTGAGAAAACAGGCCAAAAAAGGGGTTTTTGTGTACTTTTTGGAAAAATTTGATCAAAAAATTGAGTTTTTTCGGCGCGCTCACTCTCAAAAATTAGTATAATTTGCCACCGAGGGCGCCCTTAGAAAAACTTTTTTAGGATACCTTACCAAAAACAGATATATCAAAATAGTACAAAATGGGACCCTTTGGATCGGCAGAGGGTCGAATCCCTGAGAAAAGAGACGTCCGCCCCCTCGCCCCCCCCCTGCAAATTCGCTACTGCGTATGTTGGTCTTTTCCCTCGCGGATAAATGGTCTTATTTTTAAAAATATTTTATGATTCTACCAATGGTGGTTCTTCGAATTCGGTTTTCAAGACCATTTTTTCAAAACGAGACTGACAGAAATAACAACGAAAATTGTATCTAGCTCCGGTCAATATTCTCATCAGCTGACGAATGATTAAAAAGAGTTCATTTAGCTCCTATACGATTTATTTCATTCAACTCATAAAACATAAAATATTAAATGTGATCTTTTTACTTTTTTTCAGAATGGGCTCCAGATTGCAATTGCGCAGTTAGAGTCTCTAGCGAGGGTCTCGACGAGCAGCTAAACAGCCACATCGTGAGTCTGGAACACCTTGAGCGGCTTCATGTGGATATTGGAGAAACTCTTCCACGAGCGCTGGAGAATTCGGATCTCCGCACCATTTTTGACCAGGTTTGCCAATATCTGGAACAGCTAAAACGATCACTGGCGACGTCGCAGCATGTTTACCGCAGGGTTTTTCAACGTATAAGCATGGCAACAACCACAGAGCCGCCAGTGTATCGCGAAATTTTTCATCCTAGAAGTTTCACGACTAATTCCTGGGACTTCATTTATTATGTAGAAGCGTTCTGGCATTTGCCAGCCGATCTTTGGACAATTCTTGATAATGCGGTGGAATACTTCAGGTTCAAATGTGACACCCTAGAACAAGACGACCTGATTGATACTTGGAATGAAGAGTTTACACGAGGAGAGCGAAGAAAGTTGGGGAGAATTGTTGAGCAGTTGACATGGTTCACCAACAATGTAGAAAGAGTTCACGAACAGGCAAACATTCAAATCTAGAGACGCTCACTAGATATGACTTAATAGCCAAAACTTTGCAACTGACTCTGATAACAACAAAAAATACATTGAAAACTTCAGTATCATCAACATAATCACAATGACCATCATGCGGATTACTTCTCTAATAATTTTGATTATTAAAAAGTGACTTTTCTGGAGGTTTTTGCATTACATCGGATTTAGGACTCACGGAACTTGTTAATCCCCAAAGCAATCTATTCCAATAGTAACTCGATTGAAAATTTAATTTTCAAGTAAGATTCAATTCAATCTCTTCCCTATAAAAACTTATAATAATAGTCCTTATTCCGGTATCGATGTCAAACCAAACTTCGTAACTGTCAGCCAATTGCGTAGAAAATTTTCTGGCTTTGGTAGATCACAATTGATGGTCTCTGGGCTCTCTGCCTCTGCATTATATATATATATATAAATATATATGTGTGTGTGTGTGTGTGTGTGTAAAGTTATAAATAAATAAAAAAATTTACACACACATACATAAACCTCCTTGGGTAAAAACTTATTTATTTTTAAAGGAAATAGTTTATAAGAACAAACGAAATTGAATTCTCAAATTTTCTAACAAGTTTTAACTTGCAAATTGTAAATTGGTAAGTTGATGTTTTTCGTCATCTCAGTTAATGTCTACTTCTATCCACGAACCGGGGTTGCAGTTTACTCCCTCATCTAGTGTCGTATATCCAAAATTTCGTCTGAGTAGCCCCGTCTGAAATGCGTGTCGATTGGTCGATTATTTCGTGTCTTAAGGTGTGTCAATCGTCCCCTGTATTCTTGATTGCAGCCTTTAAAAATGCCCCAAGAGAGTTCTTCTTCGGCAATCTCCTTTATCGAATGTTTGACTTGATCGCCGAAACGTTGAGGTTCCTAGTTCTTTGTTTGTTGGGTGCTTATCCTGACTCCGGTGTCCTCCATGCTCGAGTCGTCAGATGCACCTGTTGGTGGGCCAAATCGTTCATCCCTCTCTTCAGCGGATGATTTTTCCCTGAGTTCGTCCCTCATTTTTTGCACTCCTCTCTTTAGTCATTGGTGAGCCAAAATTTCCCATTCGGTTGGTGCTAAGTCACGATTTTAAAGGGATGTCCTCCCTTGGACAAACCCTCTTTCTTAGTTTTCCACCTTTCTGCTGTTTCCAGGGTTTCGAGCTGGATAGTGACATCTTCGCTATTTCCGCTCCTCTGTTATTGGTTTGTGTCTGCCGTCCCAGCTTTTTCTTTGGGGGCTTCTTGGACAGTGTTCTTTTTCTTCTCGGATTTTCTTAAAACAAGCTCTTCGTGTGTTTTTGGTCCGCTGGATGATCCTGGTCCTCCCTTGTTTGATTCGGCACATTTTATTGCAAGGTTTAGTCCTTACCCAGCTTCCGTGACTTTAGACGTGAGCATTGTCCGACATTGCTGAAATCTTTTTTTTTCGGGAAACAAGGAGTGTGCTTGTTGTAACTGCAGCTGCAGCTTCTCTTCGGAGTCGTTCTCCTCTGACTTCTCAGTTGAGCCAATTTTTTGGAGTTTCTTCCTTGGATCTGCTGATAGGCTCCTGCTCGGGTCTTGCTTCGGTTCTTGTTGCTGATGAATTTTTGCTTCTGCAATATCTGATTCTCGGTAGATTGATCTTTTGGATGTTTTCACCGTTGACACTGTTTCGGAAGCTATCTTTCTTAAAAGGGGTTTCATCAGCGCCTGGTCGCTTTATCTAAGTTCGTAGTTTCGGAGTGCCGTCTTTTTCGGTGAGGGCGATTTCTCTTTCTCTTTGTCTTCAATGTAACTTCTTTCCCAGAAGTAGACCATCGATTTTCTGAGTTCTGGTTTGTATTGTCCTGCTGCATCTACAATCCGTCTGGTGTCATTTTTCGCAGCCTTTCTGCGATCTTCATTCCATCTGGCGTTTGTCTTCAATAGGTTTTTTTGGAACTTTGATCGTTCCCTGTCTAGTGCTGTGTTAGATTGTGTTTTTGTACATCAGGCTCGTGTATCTGCTAATTGTCGCTTTTCTGATGATTTTCAGACTTTCAGACTGACAATTTTTTAAATTTAGTTTTTGGGAGTCTTTCCAAGTGTGCCTGAATTGGAGAACCTTGGATGCTTTTTGTTTGCTTCGTCGCAAATTGCGAATTTTTGTGTTGAGGCAGAGTTTGATCGACTCTATATTTTCTTTTATTAACATTACTCCCAGTCTACCTTGTATCGTTTGTGTTTTTTTTCTAATAATCCGCAACAACGATAATCACCTACCGGGCAGACTTTTCGTTCGATATTGTTTTCTCTACAAATTTTCTTAAGTATTTTCGCCTTGAAGCTGGAAAATTGATCTGATCGAACCGATTCCAGAATTTTGGGTGTATCAAAATTTGTTCGCTTTTTTAAGTTTTCGTTCCACACGTTGATTTCGATAATTTTACTCATGAAAATTTTGAGAACATATCAATAGCTACTAGCGAGTTTTTTCCGTTATGATTTTAGATTGGACACGCGTAATCTGACTGGAGTTCATGGCTCGGCTCGTAAGCAGTGGCAGAAGTTTTGATGAGTTTTTAGAATTAGATATTTTGGTCTTTTCGTACCCAGTGCAACTACGGAAATTCTCCGCCAAATTCATTCTGCCCTCCTTGTGCATGTGAGGTTACTAGAGATATCTTGAGACTCCTAGCATCGCCTCTTGTCTTCTGTGAACTCGCTTCAATACTGCCGGGCGTAGTTGTACGCGTACGTTTGGTCGATTGTCAACTAGAAGTCAATCATCTAGCACTGCCATCTGGTTCCACAAAGGATTAGTAGGGGGTCCCATCTACTCAAATCCCCGTTTTGTCCCTTCTCTCGATCACTCTCCTGAACCGATCTATCCAGGTATCTTCTGAGATTAGCTCCGCTAAAAGGTTCTTGTCAAAAAGTTCTGCTAGGTTATCTAGTGTGTCCTCCTCCAACTGTTTCGGCAGTTCACTGTCCTTTCAGAAATTGTGACAATTTCGCCACGGTGACTAAATTATGCAGAGTTCTTGTTCTTCTTTGTTGTCACCTGTTGTCAAGAGATCGACCTCAATCACTTCGAAGTCGCTTTGAATTGATTCATTAGGTTCTGCGGATAGGAAAAATGATCATTGCCGGGAATCTTTCTCATGTTGCCGCTTCCAGGTTTCGTGAAAAGTTTGGGTGGTGCGAACGATTTACCCCGTTCAACTGACAGAAAGAAAGCAGTCTACCGACAGTTTTCTTCTGTTGATCCTCCTGTTGGTTGAAGGGTTTCACTCTCTAAACTGTCTCAACTGTTCGGTTTCCTCTGATTATCTCTCTTGTTCTCTGTAATGTCTCTGAATGATTGATTTCAGAATGGATGCATCAGGCTTTCCTCCCACCTTTCCAGCACTCCTCTGGTGTGTCCGACCACCAGTCCCATGGTATGTTTGGCTGATCGATCTTTTTTCTTGAAATTTTTTTCGATTGATTTTGAGTTGTTTTTGCAGATTTTCTTGCCGGCCGTTTCTGCGTTGAAAAAAAGAAAAGTGTTTGCTTGCATTGGAATTTTACTATTTAGCTTTTGGGACAATCAAGAAACTTAATTTACTTCGTTCCGATTGAGCTTTGTTCTCTTTAGACTGTTTTGGTTGCCATAGCAAGTGTGAGGGTTGAGTTTTGTACTTCTTTTGTTCTAGAATATTCTAGAACACTTTCGTTCCGGTGGAGCAAACAATTGCTTTCTATTCTACTGCTTATGCAGTCTAAAGCTTTGCAAAAGGAGTCAATTGCTGTTACTACGAATTTTTCGTCAAATTTGTATTCGGACTAAAGATCATTATGCAGTGCTTGTGACAAGTAGTCAACAAATTCCATGTCCTTACATGGAATAGAAAAACATTTGAATTGATGTGGCGAAAACATTTCTACTCAAATGTTCAGCCTGGGTTGATAAATTTTGTTTGACCTCTTCCCATCTCGGGTTGATGCTGAAGATTTATGGTCAGTTGCAAGGTTGAACTTTTTCCTTAACAGCTAGTATTTGTACATTTAGACTGCTCAAACAACCATGGGTA
>NW_026970817.1:0-35000 GCF_963678635.1 Symsagittifera roscoffensis | reverse complement strand
ACTAATGTGTTCTGAAACACACATTAAAGAAAAGTTGCTGTACACATATCGCTGTTGTCGATAAACAAAAAAAAACTGAGATTTTTTTTCAGGATAGAACAGAGCGGTTAGAATTATCTCTAAATTGTTTGAAGAACTGTGTTCTCTCTAAGATCTATTAGCTTTAGTATTATAGTGCATAGTATTTTGAGTCATAGCGCATAGTATTTTGTTCATTTGATGTACAAATTCAGGTTTAACTTCTTTTTGCTCAACAGAAAAGTTTTCTTCTGTCGTTTAAACTTCTTTGTTTATTTTTTATATTGTAATTTTGCGTATAGACGACAACATAAAAACTGTGACCAAGTAAGCATTGATCTTCTTGAAGTTTCCTGCAGTATTTGTTTCAATTTAGATCTTTTTTAAACATCGTAATACATCTTGATATGATCTTTATGCTACCTTTTTTTCTCCACAATTTGCTTTTTCAATGCATAAAATAGTATAAAAACGTAATCTATTTTTGCAACTAAAACTAATTGGACAAAAGAAAAACCAAATAAATCATAGCTTTACCTTGGTTTTAAACTAAACTTGTGAAACTTATAAAAGTGTTAGATTTTTTTTCTGAAATTGTCAGTGTAGCTTTGAAAAAAACATTGATTTTCAAGGCTGAATTTTTGTTAAGATCTGAGGAAAATCTATTTTAAGACTGAAAATGCTTGCTGTATCAAATTTGTTGACGTTGCCTAGCTTTACTTCTGTTTGTTGAAAAGATGTTTTGTTTTCTGGGACACCTAATTTTTTTGTTCATGTTCAAGGCAGTTTTGCCGTTTAAAATTCATTGTATAATATTTAAATAGTGTTTTGGCGTATTGACGACAACATAAGAATTCCTAAAGAGCAAGCGTTTACTTTTTTTGAAGTTGTCTGCTTTCTTTAACCCAAATTTGATCAAAAAGACTGAAAATTTTTTTACAGATTGTAATTCAGCTTGTAATAATCTTTCTTCTATCTTATTTTCTGTACAGTTTGCTCTATCAAAAACTAAAAAGGATAGAAACTTAGTTTATTCATTCAGTTAGAATTCTTTGAATGAAAGAAAAACCAACAAAACTAAATATAATACTTGGTTTTGGACTAAGTTCATAGAAATTAAAGTTTTCAATTCACTACCAAAAAACAAATTTTTTCTCTATTTATCAGAGTAGCTCCGCAAAAAAAGATATTCCGGCAGGTTTCATTTTTATAACTGATGAATACCTGTTTTAAGACTAACAAGGCCTTGCTGTATTAAAATCGTGTCGTTGATTAGTTTAGAGAAATTTTTTTCCTTCAAGATAGAACAACGCAGTATAGAAATGAAATGTTAATTAATTGTTTGAAGGACTATGTTTTCTCCGAGATCTGTTTGTTTTTAGGTCAAAGCGCATTTTGCTTTGCTGGTTTGATGTACAGAATCAGGTCTTACTTCTGTTTGTTCAAAAGATGTTAAGTTTTCTTGGACACATATTTCTTTTGTTCCGGTTTAGAGCGTTTGTGCGTTCACATTTTATTTTTTTTTACCCATATTGACTTTTGTGAACCAAGAACAACGCAAAATGCTTAAGAGAACGTTAATACCAATTGTTCAAGTTGCCTGCAGCAATTTCTTCAAATCAGGGAAAAATTTACGTGGAGCAGTTAGAGAAAAAATGGCTGTTTTGAACGATTAGTGGCGTTAATCGTTCAATTGAATTAAGAAGAGTCAATTTGAAGTAACGAAAATTTTTTTAAAAAATAAACAACCGTCTCGACCTTGCAATTTCACAACTACAGAATAAGCGCGATAAACAGAACGACGACCTTCGCTAACAGAAAGAAGACGAAAAACAGATATAGCGAACGACAGATTTATAAGTGACAATATCCAAGGAAGAGCATTCCAAATTGTAACGATTGTTCAGCTACAGACGTTACGGAGCAATTCCGGAGAATTAGGAGGGTTATTGGGAAAACTCGCTACTCTTTCCCGGTCGCCAAAAAACCAGCTCTTCGACCCGATTCATAAATCTATGAGCATCTTGGGAAAAGACTGCAGCCTAATTTTTGAACAATTTCTGCTTCCAGGAAGTTCTTGAGCTGAATTTTTTGAATAACATCTAAATCTTGTTTCAGATAACAGGAAGCTAGGAGTCGAGGAAAAAGGGTTGATCCATTTTCGATGGATATGATGGTTTTTATCTACTGAGCAAAAAAAAATAGTAATATGATAATTAAGCACTAGCCCTGTCTTTAGTAGTGACATCCTGGTCTGATGATACTGAGACCCAGCCATGATCCCACTACTTTGCATGAAACTAAGTTAATTTGAGTGGTTGGGCCGAAAACCTTCAAGTAATAACGACTTTGTCGACCCAATATTAACAGACCACAGACTGAGCTGGCTCTGACAGAAACGGTTAAAAGCACGTAGGAGCTGTGTTTAGACGCTAGCCAGTTGTTTTATAACCTATCTGTATTTTCCGTGGGTAAGTACTGTGCGATTTGGTCATAACTGGAAGTTTAGCCTTGTTTTGGAATAAAAAGTAAATTTTCAAAAAATCGAATTGTCCCTGTCATGCTCAAGTTTCTCGCGACAACTGAAAATACAAAATGAATCAGATCAGAATATACGAGATATAATTGCGGGGCAGTCTATAGAAAGCAGTAGAGTAAATTTGGAACTCGCAATTTTACCAGGATATTCAGTGCGAGTAGAGTTGTCTTGTTCCGGATAGCGAGGATCGAGAGCTCAAGAAAAGAATTGCAATTGACCGAATGAGAGTGACACTTGGTTGGGAAGGTGGACAGCCGAAGCTGCCCAATGATCCAGAGAACTAAACTTCTTGAGTTAAACCTAATTAATTAAAACTAATTCTAGAGTTGCCTCACGATAATTGTTTACTTAATTCTAGAGTCGTGTCACTATTTGAGTACTTAATTTAGTTTCTCGAGTGTAATTTTTGTGATAATGTTAAAATAAGGCGAGTTTTAGCTTGATACATCTGAAATGGATCAAAGGTCCTTTGTCCAATAAAACTAACGTTATACTTAACCTTTCGAACTTGTTTTTAATGGCGTTCACCTGTTTTACGTATTTGGAGACCATGGGGGCGTTCTTTTTTCTAGAGTGGTGGTGTATTTTTGTAGCAGCGTTTAAGCTGTAACGGCTTATGTTGTCTCATGTCGCAATTGAACCGAAATGGCTACGACTGAATGAGGTACAAAAACGCAAGAGATAGTGTCCCTGACCCTTGAACCAATGGTTATCGGGCTTATTTTTCTTAGCCTCATATGTGACTAAAGCAGGCGACTGTTACATAGTGTTTTTCATGGTGCTCCTGGGCGGGCCATAAAAACACTTCCGGTCGAATGTTACTTTTGTTAAAATTTTAGTCGTATTCTTTCATCATATGGCAAATATATCGTTTAACTCTTTTTCTTGTTCAAATGCCATTTGTTTCCTGAAATTGTCCCATTTTCTGGATAACCTGATTTGGGTCAGGTTTTATGGAAAATTTTATGATCTAGTTTATCGTTCAAAATTCTATTGTTGCTTATTTTAGTCCGCTTTTCTTTGGGCATAGAAGGTCTTTGGGCATAGACCCGTTGTCTTTAAATGTGTCATTTGTGGTTTAAATTTTTTTGTGCACGTACCGTCTTATGATAATTGACTTTTTTTTTAAATTTTATTTTTCTGGGATAACTTGATTTGAGTCAATTTTTTTTAACACCCGTTTGATCTTTTTTTTCAAAGATTTTTTTTGTCGTCTATCACAGGCGTGGTTAAACAGTTCTTTTGACGTGTTGCATGTGTCTACAATTTTTCCGCTGAAAAATATTTACGTTTTTGAGCGAAAATGGTTAAATGCTCGGATGCTGATCGTTTTTTTATCATTGTTAAATCACTGTAGTACATTACTTAAATGTTTCCGTTCATCTCATCGTTTTATTCATTTAATTTGTTTCATTTCAGATAATTTGGTTATCATATTAGGCGACTTTATTCTTTATTTGGGATTCAAATTAATCATTGATTATTCTCCTGATATATTAACACTTTATAATATCAGCATTCTCTAAAAGAAATTCAGTTGAATCTTATTAAATCGAACAAACGAGAATTCTTTTTACCCTCAATTAGTCCAAAAGTTGATCTTCCCAATCTAAATTGAATTCTGTCCGTACTTTCAAACCCCCTAAAATACACATTGAAGATGGGAAGGCTCGTTGCAAGAGTCTTCAGCCAAGAAAACAACCCTTGAAGGTGAGCAGAGTAATTCGCTCTGATGTGATGATGTCATGAAGTGGGTAACATCCTTCCCTGTTGATGCTTCTGAGTTACAGCGCAGGGGGCCACGACCCATGGGATGACTCCCTACGGGTTGACTACTTCCTAGAGTTTCTCAGAATCATTAGCGATACAATGCTTTTGGATTTTTTTACTGCTTTAATGTGATACCGCCAGCATGACATGCAATTGTTTACATGAAGATACAGGGGGGCTTAAGATTTTACAAATTACAATCACCACTACAAAATATACGTTTAATCTAACTCGGTTCCTTGATTTTTTCGTCGTTTTGAAGTTACCATTGACATGTCGTCTAAGATCACCTGAAAAAACTGTTGCGGGTTTACCTCTGAGAAGTGTAATGATTTTATCACAATTAATTAATGTCCCAATATTGTTGCGGTTGATTTTTTAACCGGTCGTTCCAGCGAAGCTTCCTGTCAGTGTTATCAGAAGCGGATTTAGAGGGTGGGGGTGGCCCTTCAGGGATTCGACCCCTTATTCGACAATCGCAGATCCGGGAAATCCCAGATACACTCCCCCCTTCCCCCTCGGGAAAATGATTGGTGCGTCCCTGTGCATCATTATGTTTAACCAATTTGGTTGAACGAAGCTTATTTGCCATAATTGATTTGTTACAAGGAACGAAGTTTCTCTTTTTGTACTTTTTATGGCGTGTGGGGGGATGATTTTCTTAAAAAATTCAAATTTTAGAAAAAAAAATTTCATTTTATTTTATTTCATTTAATTTTTTTATGCTATTACTGCTGCTCCATAAACCTCAAAAGGCAGTCGGAACATTCAGGGCTTCGCCCTGATACGAGCAGTCTTGTCTGCGATTTATGTGAGCCTCTGTTCAATTAAATTATTCAAGCAACTTGTCAAATAACTCTATGGTTTATGCTTGCAATTTTAAAATTAAGACCATTTATCCACGGGAGAAAGAACTAACACAAGAGCTGTACAGTTCATCACGGCGACCGCTGTTGTGCCCCTGTTTAAGAACTACATGCAATTTTTTTTGGTTATGTTTCTGGGCTGGGTAATGTTGCTTCACCCTCAAGCAACGAGCACGGATCATGGTGGGACTCGAACATCCGACCTTTCCTATAAGAGGCGGAGACGTAACCACTTCACCTCCGCCCCAAAACAATTTTTCGAAAGTTGATTTTGCAAGGTTGACTTCTCAAACATATTTCAAGATAATTGATCTTCAAATTTCCGTTTGAATACTCAAGATTGCAACTTTTATACTGTCTGAAAATCCTTTTAAATTTTAGGGTGTACTTTGGCTTGCTTGCATCTAATCACGAGACGAAAAATTTATCGTTTTTGGAGACATATACTTAATTTGTACTCTAAAAATGTGGCGATATTTTTCTTTGTAATGTTTAGATCTTGTAGAAGTTTTCTCAACTTTATTTTTCTAATTATAGACTATTTCTAACAAAATTTTTTTCAATTGGTTTGAACAAACCCCCCCATCTTACTATTTGCATTGTGTTGTTACAACCATTGTGTATACTCGAATCATTTAAAATTGATGTTTATTTCGTTTCATTTGTTTCTGTTACTTAATAGATGAGGCAAAAATTGTTTCTGACAAAAAATGGATTAGTTTTCTAAATAAAGTTTCTATTCAGCTTAGAAGCATTTGTTGGGTACTAGATTATATTGAATGAAAAAGTTTTTAAGAATTTACTTCTGTTTTTTAAGAATTTACTTCGGCGGGTCTAACGTTCCGGGTTGACCTCTATACACCGAAAATGCTTATCATACAATTCCATACACCAAAAATCATTACCATACAATTCCATACGTCAAATTTATGGAGAAAATGCTTACCATACATTTTCAAAAATCAAAAGAAATTATAAATTAAACAGTTTCTGCGGCTTTTCGAAAACAGTTCAACAGACTGGTAACGGAAAAAACTGAATGTTGTGGTTTTTTCAGAAATTTTCAGAAAGATTAAATTACAAAATAATTTACAAAATTGAAATTCCCAACCCCATAAGACTGCTGAAATTTTGGTAGTTTTGAGGTGTGACGTTTTTTGGAAAACTTAAGTTTGAAGTTTTTCAAAATTTGAGTTTCCCAACATTGTAGTTGGATACTGACAGAGTAATTTCAGGAGTTGCAAATCTTGCGTCCAAATGCCACTGCTCAATTGCTTTTAATTTATTAGATGTGACGTTTCTTATTCATTTTGAATTTTTTCAAAGAACTTACATAAAATTTTCTTAAATTTTGTGGTTTTTTCAAAAATTGTAATTGCGAACCCTGAAATTTGATGTTGTCAGACTACCTTTAAAGCTTGCAGATTTTTTTCCCAATATTTGCGGCTTTAATGGGTTGTTAAAAATTCGAGGCACCGATTTTGGATATAGGGTTTTTAATTTTCGTTTTGTTTCTTGATTCAGCTTGAAAGTTTTCAGCGTATATCACATTTGCTTGGTGGCCTGTTTGAGAGTTTTCATGAACTTGTTTGGAAACGTATGAGACAACAAAATTCTTGATTCCTTATCTGTGCTGCCGCATTGAAATTAGTATACTTTTGCGCCAAGGCGCCTTTAGCATTATTTTTGGGTCAAACGGCCCTCGCCACCTTCACCTCTTCTTTCTCCAACTCCTCGGCCTCTGCCTCCATTCTCAGAATTTGCATCTCACGAATCGCCTTCTCACGCTCCTCCATGTTTTCTCTCTTCGCTACTTCTAGTCTGCTCAATTTCTCATCCACTTGTTGCGCTCGTTCGTTCAAAACCGCCTGCAACAACTTCGCTCTCGCCGCTTGTTCCGCAGCCCACTCCGCTTCACGTTTACGCCACAGTCTTTCTGCTTCGTCTCTGTAAATCAGATCCAACTCTTTTTCAGCCTCCACGTCTTTCTGCTGCTTTTGCCTTGCCATTTGCAATGCCTCCTGTATCTCTTGGAACCTCGCTTTCTGCAACTCAGGACGCTTTCTGCATAAAAAGGACATTTAAAATGGACATTAAAATGGACAACTTTCAGACTAAATGAGACAAAATTTGTGAGGTTTCGAATGAGATTAGAATGGACGAATTCAGTATCTTTACGGCAAGAAATCCTGAGGTGGGGCTACCAATCTCCCCATAAATCCGCCCTAGTTTATCGAATTGGAAAATAAAAGTCGATAGAAATCAAAAAGTTTGAAATTGATTAAATGTTGAGTTCCTGCAATTCGTTTCAATATGTAGATTCCAATTTGAACAAATTTACGAACAATATCTATTCTTTTTCATAGCTCAGATAATATTTTATCTTGTCCAGTTTTAATGTTTTTATGGTGTGAGCAACTTTAGTGGAGTTTATTGGGAAGGGTAGTTTGACTTGTGTACCGTTTTCAGGAGTAAAGGACTTAGTGAAGACTCTTATATAGGTCTTGCTGATTTTTTTTGTTTTCATGAAAAGTCTTAGTAGTCTCTAACAACTACATATGTGCATTCATACTAAATGAAGCATTTATGAATGCATTGAGATTTATATGCACTTTTGAATTTAATTAAAAATAATCTGCTGAAAGTGTCGTAAATAGCACTCTCCAAATACGGACGCGCAAATTTTACAAGAAATGTGAACGATTTCTTGTTTCGAAAGTGGGTTTAAATTTCTGGATTTCCAGCTAAATAAAAAAAAAGCTTTACGTGTTGATCCAGTTTTCTCAAGTTGGGGTAATGTTATCAAAATTGCCAATCGTTAATCGTTCTAGAAGTTCAAAGAACTTAGAGGGCATCTATTTTTTTCTTAGAAACTGAAAATTTGAGATTTTTTCAACGAAGTCAGTATTTTTTGATGTTTACTTGCGTTCATTGCTCTTTTTATGAATGCATAAAAAGTGATAAATTCGCAACCTATATAAGAGATTTTCATATTGTTTGTCTAATTTTTTGCTCAACAATTAATTACAGTCAATGCTAAGGATTTTATCACAGACTATTATTGTTCTGACCTTCGTAAACGGAAGTAACGGAATATTTGTGCTCGTGTGGTTTTTTTTTCTTCAGACAAATTTCGACTTTTTAAGTAGCAATTTTTGACGGGATTATTTATAGCATTCAAAAAATTTTGTTGTCCTGAGCTTAAATTTGGAAATATATTTCACCTCTGATCATTTTTTGTAAAGCTACAGGGGTTTAAAAACTGCCATGGACAATTTAGGGCAATTAATGCGCGATATATTTCGCGCTATTAACGCGTAAGCGGAGTTTTAATCCGTCATAGAAATCGTTCCAAATTGGTTGAAGGAAGCTGGTTTGCCGTAATTCATTTGTTACTAGGAGCGGAATTTATCACTTTGTACTTAATATGGCGTGTGAGGGGATGATTTTTACAAAAAGTCTCAAATTAAAAAAAAAAATTCTCTTTTTATCACATTTAATTTTTTAATGTTATTACTGCTCCAAAGACTGCTCTATAAATTGAGACATGTTAGTTGGTAACTTTTGTTCTATTGACTGGTACTGCTAATGCGTCATAATCGGCGTGCGTCACTTAAAAAATTTTGTAGACACAATGTTTTACTTATTCAGTTTTTCCCAGCAGCGTTATTGAACATATGTTTGCTTGAGTATGCGAAGTGCAACTTCGCCTCTGTGTGAAAACCATACTTTGATAACTTCATAGAAGGTAGCTCTGATCATTTTCTCTCGGTCTATGTACAATTTTTTACTGATTTTTGAGGTGAACGTTGTCCAAAGTTGATATTGAAAACCGGCATTTTAGAGGGTAGAAACCCGAGTTTGCGCTAAATCTTGTCCACTAGGTTAGCTTGTGTTGATTTATTTCTCAGTGAAAAAAATGTTGTTCATGCTCAAATTTGATTTTGATTTGTTTTTATCAAGAGTCGATGAATGTTGTTGAGACTCTTATATAGGTTGCGATGATTTTTTTCGTTGCTTTTTTCAGGAAAAGTTTCTTAATTTGTTAAAGCTCAAAATCACTTTTTCGCGGTTTGACTTCTGATTTCTTTTCAAGTTCTGTTCAGTTAAACGATGGCAAGTTCTAATATCGAACAGCGAATGTGTAAATGTCACGAAAAACGTGACGGACTTCTAGTTTCGAAAGAGGATTTTTTTTGCAGATTTTTCAGCAAAATTAAAAAAAAATTAATTATTGATCCAGTTTTCTCAAGTTGGGGTAATGTTATCAAAATTGCCAATCGTTAATCGTTCTAGAAGTTCAAAGAACTTAGAGGGCATCTATTTTTTTCTTAGAAACTGAAAATTTGAGATTTTTTCAACGAAGTCAGTATTTTTTGATGTTTACTTGCGTTCATTGCTCTTTTCCAATCGTCGATTGGCTATGTTGTTGTTTTTGTCTTCATTTTATAGTTTGTTTATTTTGTGAAGACAATTTTAGTAACCGGTGTCTAATGTATATTAATGTTTTTGAATGTTAGAATTTAACGTGTCTAATGTTAGAAAACGAACACGGAAATAGCGCAAAAAACTTGTATGATTTTGGAAGTGGAATTTAACTTTTAGTTTTGGAGCGGAATAAAAACTTTACATATTGATCCTAGTTGGGTTCAAGTTACAAAAAAACTCCGATGGTTGATTGTTTTAGAAGTTCAAAGAAAACTTAAAGGGCATAAATTCGAAAATTAGTGTTTTTCATGAAAGTCAGTGTCTTTTTTTTCTGTTTTCTTGCGTATGATTTTCGATTCTTCCATTGATTATGTTCTAAGTTTGTCTATGAATTTTATACTTGAGTGTCCGGAAGTTTGAGCTTAAAATAACTGTTAATTCTCGGAATTAAACAATACTAAACATTTAGTTTTTTCTTGCAGATGTTTTTTTTCTTTGCTCCAGGTACGATGACTTTGTTCATGTTTTTTTTGGACCACGTTGAATTTGATTACTGCAGGGGATTCATAATGGCTAGGTCGAAGGTTCGATACCGAGACGTATCCGAACTTTTTTTACTATTCCGAGGCCTTTTTCTACTTCTTATTGCACTTTATAGAGTTGCTTTTTGTCGTGTTCTTCTAGTGTTAAAAATTGTCAAGTGCCCGTGAAGCAGATGCGAGGATAGGACTCGAAATCTTCCGGTCGTAGGACCGAATCCGTTATATCAGAATATTTAATTTTCAAGGCTTATTATTTACCTTTTCCTCGCTAGTGTTTGCGAAGTGCAGCTTCGCTTGTGTAAAAGGATGGAAAACTACCCTATTTCAGTAAAGGATTTCTAGTTTCTGGATGCCCAGAGGAATAAAAATATTACCTATTGTTTCAGTTTGCTCTAATTTTAAAAATATAAAAATAGCTTTTCATACTGAAGTTGAAAACTTTTCGATCCGCTTTTTTTGGTTTTGCTGATCGTGTAATTATCTGTTAGCTACATTTTAGTTTTCATTGTTTTTCTATAATAACATGCTGCTTTAATGACTATTACTGACGAATTGCACTAGGCGTTCGCTCAGATCACCGCATCACACCACAGTTAAAAACAGAACGAACATTTTGAAACATTTTTTCAGGCTCAATTATATATTTTTTTGCTATTTCTCTTATGATTTCTTTCACATTACCGTTCATTTTGTTTGTTAAAAGGAAGACAAACTTCACTATCAAACAGCGTAAGGGTAGAGATCTCGGACGATGTGATCGGCTTCTAATTTCGAATGTGGAATTTGTTTTTCAGATTTCCCAGTCGAATAAAAACTTTAATTATTGATCCAGCTTTCTCAAGCTGGGTTACTTTTATCAAAAAAGTGCCGAGCGTAATTTTCTTCAGAAATTCAAAGTCTTTTAAGTGCATCTAAATGTTTCTTTGAAAATCGAAAGTTTTCAAAAAAAAACAAGAAAGATTTTTTTATGTTTGGCTTTTTTCGACTCACCCCACATTTGAATTGCAATTTTGAAAAACTACTGAAAGGTTGTCATAGATTTCTGAACTTTTGCATGGTGAACAAATTAATAATTATTCACAGATTTGTTCTTCATATCTTGCATCGTAGCATCACGCGTTTATCCATAGTCAGTTTTGCATTCAAAACTTCAAAATTAAAACATGCGAAATGCATGCGGGACCTGTCTATCATAGTTACTTTTTCGAGGGACCACTCATTCTACTACATCATTGTAGTACCCCCTCGCCTCACATCAGCAACAATTTTATAGTGTAATGAGGGTTTTTAGAGGTAAATCAACTGGGTATAGGTCCAATCTGCGTGGAAATCGCACATGAATGGCTTTTTCTGGCTGATTTGCAGTAGGTTATTCGTTATCCACACTAATGATCAGATTCAGCATTTTGTGCATTGTATGTATTGATGTTCTTCTTTATTCGGGTGGTTCGCAGTTTCCTTTCTCTTTCCGGGAATCTGATTTGTGCTCGATGAGGTTGTTTGACTCATTCTTTATAGAAGCCAGGTGACTCCTCGTAAGGAGCCTTTTGGTTTATTATATAGGGGGGTTGTAAAAATTTTACTTTATCGGTTACCACTCGTAGATATGAAGGTGGCCCTGACGTTCAAGCGCAAGGGAGTATTGATCGCAGAAGAGTTTGTCTTCAATACAGTTCTTATTTGACTGATTTATTGTTCTTTGAGGTGTACGTTGTTGCGATCCGAGATGTGCAATGCGGCGCGGCGTAAACGTGTTCGGATAATCCACGAAAGTTCCAGCGAGCGTTTTTTGATTCTTTTTCTAGTCTTCGGTTACCGCTATATGACGAATAAGTTCTTAATCCTGTATATTCTCTTTTTCGGCTTCGAAAGGAGTTCGTGGTGGGACACCAATGACAAATAATTTTGTATCAACATAACAAACTATCAGCAAGGCTCACCATTTTAGCTGTTAAGGCTCTTTTTCCTCCCCCCCCCACTTCACTCAAACATGAACTTTATGGTCTAACGAGAGTGGTTTTACAAGGTTAATTATGAAGACCAACTATGTTTTTCATGGCCTAATTAGTTAGCATGTCAATTTTCATAACAATCGGTTGAACAGTAATTTTACAGTAATTCGCAAGGGGAAGGGGGAAAGGAAAAAGAGAGGGCTACTCTATCAAAATCACAATTGCACCTCTAAGATCCTTTTCCTCTGAATGATTGGAACTTCTTTCGTTGTGAAGTGAGCTAGTAAGCAACGTGGACAATTAGACAGCTTTGTATGAATATTTTGTTGTTTAAGTCTAATTTGTGAATACTCGAGCTATAACAAATTCAGCTTCTCTAAGCGATACTCAGAGCCCTGCTAGCTCAGTCGGTAGAGCGTTGGACTTTTAATCCAACGGTCAAGGGTTCGAGTCCCTTGTGGGGCAAAACCTCCAGTTTTGAATGCCCGAATCATTTTACTTAACGAGATAAGACGATTTTTGAGATTTTTTCAAAAATTTTCAGAACGTTCAAATGACAAATTAATTTATAAAACTTGAAGTTCCCAACCCAATTGGGTACTGTCAGAGTACTATCAAGGATTGCGAATCTTGCCTCCAAATATGACTGCTCAAATCCTTGTAGTTTTCGAGATATGACGTTTTTTGTGATTTTTTCAAAGTTTTCGGAAAATTTTAATTAAATATTTCTCTAAGTTTGAAATTCCCAACCTTGTAGTTGGGTTCTGTCAGAGTACTCTAAAGAGTTACAAATGTTGCCTCCAAATATGACTGTTCAAATCCTTGTAGTTTTCGAGATATGACGTTTTTTGTAATTTTTTCGAAAAAATTATCAGAAAACTGATATTATTTTTTTTCCGCAAAATCGGAAATTCTCAACCCTCTAGTTGGGTCCTGTCAGAGTTTTCTCAAAGATTGCAAATTTTGCCTCCAAGTATGACTGCTCAATTCTTTGTAGTTTTCGAGATATGACGTTTTTTGTGATTTTTTCAAAAACTTTCAGAAAAGTTAAATTATTATGATTTTATAAAAAAAAGGAATTCCCAACCCTGTAGTTAGGTCCTGTCAAACTACTTTTAAAGGATTGCGAATCTTGCCTCCAAATGTCACTGCTCAATTCTTTGTAGTTTTCGAGATGTGACGTTTTTTGTGATTTTTTCAAAGTTTTCAGAAAGTTAAAATTAATTATTTTCAAAATTTGCAATTCACAACTCTATAGTTCGGTGTTGTCAGGGTATTGAAGAGTTGCAAATCTTGCCACATGCGACTGCTGCACGCGACTGCTCAAATACTTTCAGGTTACGAGATGTGACATTTTTCGATTTTTTCAAAATTTCTCTAAGAACTTATCTACAAAAAAATTCAAAAAATTTTAAACTACTAACTTGATGAAAATAAAATCTTATTATCAGCGTACACCCAGTACACCCAGGCGTCTCAAGTCTTGCCTCTTAATATGAATGCTCAAATCCTTTTAGTTTCCGAGATAAGTCGTTTTTTTGGGAAACTTAGGTTAAAAAAAATTGACAAAATTTTGGATTTCAATATTTATAGTAGGGTGCTCTCAGGGACTCGCAATGGTTGCAAATCTGGCTTCCAGATTACTCCAGAGGCTCTTTAAGTTTTCGAGGTGATGCTTTCAAAATGGGAATTTAAAAGTTCGAAATTACCAACCCTGTAATTGGGTGCAGTCACAGTACACTAAAACGTTGCAGATGTTGTTTCCAATATTGCGGTTTTTCATGAGTTGTCGAAAAATTTCGAAGCACCGAAGGTGTGTTAATTGCTTGTAAAATTTAAATGTGAGTGTGGAAGTGGAAACGAGCCTTCTGTTTCTTTGAGTTCATTTCTCTTTTCCAACTGTCATTTGGTTATGTGTGTTGTATCGCAAGTGGTGCGAACCTCAGTTTCACCTCTGTGTCAAAAATGGTCAATCATTAAAGCAGAAAATCTTCGTCGCAATACAAGTTTTCGGCGCTTTAATGATAAAACTAATTTCGAAGCAAAATGTCCAATCTTCCATCGCCGGTACGCGAGGAAGAATCCGCCGAAAGGCGTTCCGCTGGATGCCTTTTACATGAATACAGAGTAATGTCTTCAGGAGCGCTTATAACTGTGTAGCAGTTTCGTTAATTATCTAACACGTACATCCAGATTTGACTTAGCCCCTACTTTTTTTTCATCGAGACATGAAAATTTTGGTTCACCTCATTTTTCAACCTTATTTTTTTCCCTAAAATTTATGTTTTTGTCGTGTCACAAATGGTAGGAAGGTCAACTTCGCCTCTGTGTGCAAAGTCAACATCTTTCCCATTCATTAGGAGGAACAAACGTATTGGAGACTCTTATATGTCTGACTGATTTTTTTGCTCAAATAACTACAGTTGTTCAATAACTACAGTAATTCAGTTTTTTTATGGTTTTTTTTCTCACCTTGCAGCTTCCGTCTCATCTTCAGTTCGTTTACTCATGTAACTTACTCATCTCTTTTTTCAGATTGTTTGAAATGTATGCGAATGCTTTTGACCCAGAGTTTGATAGCCAGCAAAATGGTCCAATCAATGCGCGGAGTCAGCGAATTGCGAAGGGCATTAATAGCCAGAATGCGTATCATAACGAATACTTATCTCTTGTGAAAGAAGCTGCGAGCAAAAGATGGGTCTTTCATATGCCGGGAGATGATGTCTCTAACAATTTCCAATATAATAATTGTCGGTGGCCGAAGAGCATGAGTGTTGCTGCTAAATTAGACCTCAAACCAGGAGATAGCGTTCTCCTGAAGTTTGGCGAGATAACCGATTATGCTTATTTAAGTGCCATAGTAGAAGCAAAAGATTTGATGGTTGTCGAAAAGGTGGTACACGACAAAATAAAGGAGAGGACAAGAGCACAGCCAGATGTGATGCTCAAACATGTGAGCTTCATAGAGTACGTTGAATTTTTTCTTCAATTTCAGCTTTTTGTGAAATTGTTAACATGCAAGTTAAAAAAGAGCAAGTTCTTAAAAAATATATTTTTGCCCAAAAATTTCAATCCATTTTTTACAAGCATCTTTTTGTGTTTATCTGGTTTAGAGATCGTGACTGTGACAAAGAAAATGCTGCATGTTTTGAAAATGAAGACCGGCAAGATGTTGGAAGCGTTGCAGCTGTAGAAAAGATTGTGGCGTCAGGCAAGGCAAAAAAACGGAAGACTGTGAAACATGCTGATGAAAAGGTTAACAAAAAGAAGCCAAGGATAGATCCCGAAGTCAATTTGGAAGATGACCATGAGCCCAATGTCAACCTGCTAGACAATTCAGCGCCCATTATTTCGGCTAGTATTCTTATGTTTAGCGTAGGTTTGTGACTCAAAAAAAAATTGAACTGAAAAAGACAAGTGAGGTTTTAATTGCAGAAAAAAGAAGAACTGTATCCAAAACTGCGTTTGAATTGGCAAATTAGATTTTCAATTAAGGTAGCCTTGTTTGTTTAAAGGAAGTCGAAAAAATGTGTCAGTGTTTGGAGGCAAAGGAGATTGTGGCTGTTGTAGTGGCAAAATTTGTCGAGCTTAACAAGGTCAATGCAGAGCATGCAGCAAAGTCAGCCGCGGAAAATAAAAAATTGAAAGATAGATTTGCCTCGATCTTGAAAAAGAGTAAACCGTCTGCATCCTGTAAGCTTGGGCCACTGCCCGAACGTGAAAGCGGAGAGCCCGTCTGGTTTGGGAAAGGCGACTCAATGGTTGATTTAATGACGTTGGATCCCTCTGAAGGTGCATCGATTTTTGGACGAAAGTTGGCTGCAGTTATTTTCAATGCAGAGGAGGATTGTCTCCTCATTAACCAACGTATGGGCGTGAAGATAAACAAAAAAGGATCAAGAAAAGCGGCATCCTCTGATTTGGAGAATTTGTTTAAAGAAGTTGTAAAACGAAATTTTGTTAATGGAACAGCGGAAGCAGTTGAAATCGCCATAAGAGGTGGCAATCAGTACGGGTTAGAAATGGCTGGAGACTACCCAGAAAAGGTCGAAAAATGAAGTTGAAAAAAATCAGGTGGCTTTACTCGGTGCTTTTTTTCATTCCCGATTTGTACCTTGCATTAGCTCTTTTATTTCATTCAACTTGTGATGACTTTCATCAATTTATTTTGATGGTTAACGTTTTCTGTCTCATAAAATTCTCAGCTTAAACCTCAAAATTAATCACATCATGGAAACTTGTTCAAGTTAATTTTTTTTAAAGAAAAAGAATGTCATTTTTATTGAGCACTTCTGAATCTGAATCGGAGGATGAGCCAATAACGATCGTCCGGAAATCAAAAGCAGAAGTTGCTGCGGAAGTTTTACCAAATGAGAGATCTTGTGTGAAGCCTTATGTGAAAAAGGCATCAGGTGAGTTGGATATTACTCCTTTGCAGTTAATTGCTGGAACTTCGAAAAGAACTGAAAATTCGGAACCCAGGAAAATTGTTTCTTCTACTCCTCTCCAAAGTCAAGGCAAGAAGCGTTTGATAGAGGAACTTGAACGAAGGCTTAATGACGAAATCAACAACCACAGAAAGAAACTTAAAGCTATTCGATCAGCGGAAAAGGCTAATAACTTGGAATTCTTGAAATTCCTTTCAATCGATTTGAATGGTGAGAATCTTTCGCCTGTGAACAATTCGGAAGAAGTGGTGTGGTATAAGAAGGACGGGGAATGGATTAATCTAATGGCAGTTTTTGCAGTTCCTCAGCCAAGTAAATTTGGACGACATTTGGCGACAAAAATGTTCGGAAAAGATGAAGATTGTAGGTTAATGGTGGAAATGATAGGTTGTGAGAGACAAAGTGTATTGAGCAGAACGCCTATCCCCAAGGAAGAAGAAAAACTGTTCAGACGAGTAGTGGAACTCAAGTATCCTTTGGAAGCTAGTTATGCGTATTCCGAAGCGCGCCAAGCAGCAAACGTGATGGGAGTTGGATATCGTCGCAAATATCCTGCCAAATTGAAGCAAATTCTAAATGAGCAACATAAAAGAATGGTGGCAGAAAAACTGCAAACAACAACCGTGATAGAAGACGATTTGGAGTAGAGCCAAGCTTTCACGAGAAAAGTCGAACAATTATTTTGGAAAATGTTGAAAACACTAAACTTGGCGCTTTAACCTTATTTTAACTTTGCCTTGCAAAAACCTTTTGTTTTCATTCAAGAAAGTTTGTTAACCATATCAATTGAGTTTGATGCTGATGTTTTTTAGAGGGTAAAAGTATAACAATTGAATCCTGAAAGCACATTAATGCATAAAAAGTGTTCGAACAGTTTATAAGGTGGTCTTTTTTCAGTAGTTTCAATATGGAAATTCGACAGGAAGATTCGCAATACATAGCATCTCTTAAAGGAAAGAACTGCCTCATTTTGGCACACTGTGACGCGTATGTTAGCAAGCGTATGGTTAAATATGGCGAAAGAGAACCCGTATCTTTAGTGCGGCACCTCAACTTTGAATCGTTTCAACAACTTTTGACTCAACACAAAAACGCCCAAAAGTACGAGCAGATTTTAAGCAATTGTTATCAGGAAGTGAAAGATTCTTTCTACAGTATTAAATTTGATACTTTTAATGGATATGGTCTGTTCTATGAGGGTAAGCATAAGCTTTGCTATAACTCTAAGAAAAAGTTCAGGATTCCTGAATTGCGAGCTCTTATACAACGGGTTCCAAGTTTCCTCGAAGATCAAATCAAACCAGTCTCTGTGTTTGCGCCTACAGACTTATGCTCTCAAATGCGCATAATGGTGGGTCCTGTTCGCTTTGTCAATCATTCATGCGACCCGAACTGCGAATATGTCGTCACTGAGCACAAAAACATGAAATGTGTGGGCCTGCAGATTCTGAAAGACATTGAACCTTACACAGAATTAAATGTGTATTACGGTCCAAACTTTTTCGAAACTGGAAATTCTTCTTGCAAATGTCCCTATACTCAGCTTCATTGTTCTACTCCTTGCACGTCAAGATATGAAGTAAGTGTTCAAAGCCATCGAATTAGCTTGAAGCCAGAGACGGTTATGCGCTTTGAAGATCGAAGGTATAGGCTTAATCGGTCGAATGGGCCGAAAGTAAAACGAAAAAAGATTGTTCAATATGAAATGAGAGAGCACTATTCAGATAGCTCGAATGAACATAGCGATCAAGAAAATTGCTCCGATGTTGAAACCAGGAATTTCTTTGACTCGATAGAGCAAAATGGCTTAGATTCTGTCTCGAAATCTGAAATCCAGATTAATAACAAAACTTTGGATCACAATGTTGATGAAACTGTTGCTGATGCTGTGATAAGTTCTCCTTCGATCGCAACAGAGGACTTTGATCAAAACCGGCTGCTGGGTGTGTTAGCCTCTTCGCCTATATTGAAAGATGCTGAGAACCAAATAATGGATCTCAGTTTGTCACAAATTGACGTTTTGGGAAATGATTCTTTTGATAGGTCAAGCAGTGGAGATGTAGATGATAGTCAACAAAATGTCAGTTCAATGTCAAATTTCGTTCTTTGTGCTAACGCCCTGATTGCTCGACACGGAACTTCTGACGCTGAAGCCAATAATTGGTTCAAGCTGATTCGGACAGCGTTTCCCGAAAGCGACATTCCTAGTTTTAAGGCATTAAAGCGCCAGTATCATGTGGTGAAAGCCAGCGAAGTGTCATTTATTAGAATTTCGGGACTAGGAAAGCGATGGCAGCTCGACTTTATATCTGAGTTGAAACAAATTGTGAATTCAAACGTCAGAAAAATTTTTCAGTTTTCAACAACTCGTGAAGAAAATACCGATCTCAAAATTGGGAACCCCTTTAATCATCTTTTGCAAACTTTGACAGTCCACTTGCTTCTGAACTCAGACGGCGTAGATGCATTCAAATGTAATCCAAAGTCCCTGTGGCCCGTTTGGCTGGCTATTGCTGATCTTCCCCCCATGAAAAGATGCATGTATAAAAACATCACACTCGCGACACTGTGGTATGGAAAGAACAAACCAGACTGGAATGAGCTTTTTCAGGTTATTTTTTTTGTTTCAAAATTCAGCAATTGAAGGCAGATAAATGTACTGCAGTTTGAAATTGTCCTTTTGCAGAAGATTTTTAAAAACTGAACACTCCTAGCAGTTTTCCATAAAATTTGTGGGTCATCTTTTTTTCGGCATTAGAAAATGTCATCTGAGGTTATGATTGTTAGTTTAAGAAAGGGGACTTCTCTGAAACGTTTGTTTTACATCTGTTTCAGGAACTCCAAACAGAACTTCAGACAACTGACTGCTCAGTCAATTTTCAAGGACGCACTTACCGCTTGATTTTTCGAGTCAAAATCTTAATTTCGGATATGCCAGCAACAGCAGCTATGCTCAACATGCATCATCACAGAGCGAAATTCGGATGCACGTTGTGTTATGCTGAATCGGACTTCAAAGAAGGCATTCGGTATTATCCAAATAGAACCTTCAAAATGAGGGATAATGACACGCATCATCAAGTTCTACAAGAAGTGAGTCTTACAAATAAGCCCAATAAAGGAGTTAAAGGGCCGACAAAACTTTCAGCAATTTTGAAGGGTTTACCATTGACGGCTCCGGTTGATTGTATGCACCAAATATATCTTGGTGTTACAAAAGTCTTACTTGGTGTCGTGGCGAAGAAAACTGCAAACGTAGACAAAAAAAAACTAGACGACTTGGCTGCATCAATCAAAGTAAGTATATATTTGCCTCACAAACACTTGCACTGAGTTGAAATTTTAATTAAAGATTTTTTCAGCTAACGAAAGATTTCAAAAGAAGTGTAAGACCACTGTCTGATTTGGAGCACTTCAAAGCAAACGAATTCAAAGTCTGGCTCCTGTACATTGGACCGATCTTGTTAAAAGAGAAAGCGCCTCAAGAACTTTTCGAAAGATTCTCCATTTTTAGCTATGCAATTCGTTTGCTGATGATGTCCAGTAAGTATGTAGAAGCTGCCGATATTTTAATACAATTGTTCTTGAAAAAAACCGAAGATGCATATACTGACATTGTATTTTCGCCGAACCTTCACAGCTTGAATCACCTTGCATGGCAAGTTAGAAACTTTGGGCCTCTCTGGACTTGCTCGTCGATAATGTTTGAGTCAGCTAATTATCTCCTGAAGTCAAAATTCACCGGAACTGTAAATATCCTTCCTCTTATTATAGAGAGGTACCATAGAAACAAAGAAACTTTGAAACAAAATGTGGCAGAAGACGCTCTGGCAGATCTCTGCCATCAATTTCGAAACACTACAAAACGTTTTAAAAGAACTGTTTTGGATAAATCAAGGTTGCCCTTCCAATTTAGAAATGAATTTACGCCGTTCTACAGCAATGCGAAGTTAACTTATTTTGAGCTTGACTCAGTTTTCCATTCTACTGCGATCAATAGTTATGTAACTTTTTTAATGAATAATGCAACACATTGTGGTCAAATACAGTTCTTTATTGGCGGCTGTCCTGAAAAAGTGATGATCCAACATTTCGAGATAATGGAGTCATATCAATGCGAAAAAAAAATTGATCTGCCTATTTATTCGTTCCATGAAGTGAAGGAATCTGCCCGTGTTGCTCTGATCAATCTGCATTCTGTGACCGAAAAACTCTTGCGCGTTGATATATCTGAAAGAATATATCTTGTTCCACTCATTAATATGTTTGAACATGATTAATTTTCGTCTTGCTCGCGGTAATTTGTTTGTCGAAAATTGAAGTTATCCACCAATCTTAGGATTGGCTTTCCGCCGCTACCTGATGGCTTTTAGTATTGTCGATTTTTATTTGATGTGCTTGTTGCTCATAAAATACCTAAAATATTTTGAGCATACTTTGAGAAACAATGATTATAATATATTTGTTGTCCATAACATAAGTATTGAAATTGTTTAGCAATTTTGCTGCTAGCTACATGGTTTCAGATTGGGTTATGACATAAACAACTGATTTTGTATCGGGATTGCAAAAAAAATCACTTTTAAAAACTTTTTTCGACTTTTTTTTACTCTGTCTCATTCTCTTTTACTCGCCCGGTCGGATTCAAGCCGCCTCTGCCGTCTAAAGCATTAGTTTTGTCTCTACGCCAGATACGTCGGGGTGTTAATTGGGTTTGAGTATATAATTAGCAATCGGTATCAAAGCCAAAATTACCTCAGCCGAAAACCTTGATGCGCAAAAAGAAACTCAAAAAATAAGAAATCTTAGCGTGTTACCTTTGCAATAAGCAAGTGTATTGCAATCGGGCACTAGACTTTCCATCCCGTACAGAATTTCTGGACGCAACTCTAGTAGTACCTTCTGAGCTTTCAACTAAAATTATCATGGACTATAGTAACTACAGATGTGCATTCATATAGATTACTGCAAATGCAGTTAGGTATATATGCACTTTTTGATTTCAATTCAATTTCTTCTACTAAGAGTTAGGTATTTTGCGCTCTCAGTTTACGAACTAGCAAATGAAGAGAACACAACGTGATGGGCTTCTAGTTTCGAAAGTGGAATTTGTAAAATTTCAGATATCTACTATCGACTCGGAGATTTTTGTTTCATCAGTTTTGGCGATGGAGTTAAGCATGAAAATTATGCGAATTATTAAATGAATTCTGTGAATCTTTGTAATGAATGAACGAATTTCGTTAAAATTGGCAATGAGGTTTTAAGAGTAATGAATGTAGTGAGTACTCTTTTATAGGTCTTGCTGATTTTTGTTCCGACTTTCGATACGAAAGTAACGGAATATTTGTGCTCGGGGTGGGTTTTTTTTCTTCAGACAAATTTCGACTTTTTAACTAGTCATTTTTGACGGAATTTTTTTTAATCATTCGAAAGGTATTGTTGTCTTGAGCTTAAATTTGAAAAGATATTTCACCTGTGATCATTTTGCGTAAAGTTATGAGGGTTTAAAGATTGCCATTTTGACCAATTTGGGACAATTAACGCGCGATATAATTCGCGCTATTAACGCGTAAGCGGAGATTTAATCCTTCTTATAATTCGTTCCAAATTGGTTGAACGAAGCTTGTTTGCCATAATTGATTTGTTACAAGGAACGAAATCTATCCTTTTCTACTTTATATGGCGTGTGGGGGGATGATTTTCGTTGAAAAAAAATTCAAATTTTAGAAAAAAAAATTAATTTTACTTTTATTTCATTTAATTTTTTGAAGTTATTACTGCTCCATAAACCTTCAAAGGCAGTCGGAACATTCCGGGCTTCGCCCTGATACGAGCAGTATTGTTATATATATCGTCAAGGCCAGTGTTGCGCTTACGCCTGCAATGTTCATTCCAAATTGAAATTACAGGTTTGTCTTCTTGCTTATTTCTAGTGAGTAGCCATCAAGTCTCCAACAGACGTCATAAATGAATTTTGCCTTCACAGCCCGGTTGATGATTTTTCTGAAGCCACTGTTAATGTTATAGGTAGCACTAGTGCTCCTACAAAGCCGGTCATCGTTTGGACCGCTTTTAGCTCTTTCCGACGTTTGCAACGCTTTTTTTTTCGTACTGGCTGCAGTTACTGCCACATCACAAACAGATGCGAAGCAATTCGACCCCTCTGAACTTAAGATTGAGGAAGAGCAATTGTTTTAGCTTTCGCAATGGAACCATTCCCGAATGGTTTTGAGCTATTGTCATAAAACTGGAAGACTGCGTGCTACTTTTAGCTCAATCTGAAGCCATTTGCTGAAAGTTTTGCTTTAACAGCAGAATTATTCAGCAAAAGACAAAATCCGCATTTTATTGTTCCGACTTTCGATACGAAAGTAACGGAATATTTGTGCTCGGGGTGGGTTTTTTTTCTTCAGACAAATTTCGACTTTTTAACTAGCCATTTTTGACGGAATTTTTTCATATCATTCAAAAGGTATTGTTGTCCTGAGCTTAAACTTGAAAAAATATTTCACCTGTGATCATTTTTCGTAAAGTTATGAGGGTTTAAAGGTTGCCATTTTGGCCATTTTGACCAATTTGGGACAATTAACGCGCGATGTATTTCGCGCTATTAACGCGTAAGCGGAGATTTAATCCGTCCTACAAATTGTTCTAAATTGGTTGAACGAAGCTTAATTGCCATAATTGATTTGTTACGAAATTTCTCTTTTTGTACTTTATATGGCGTGTGGGGGGATGATTTTCATAAAAAATTTCGAATTAAAAAAAAATTCATTTTATTTTATTTCATTTTATTTTTTTAATGTTATTACTACTGCTCCATAAACCTTAAAAGGCAGTCGGAACATTCAGGGCTTCCCCCTGATACGAGCAGTCTTGTTTTGTTTGTTTTTTTTTCAGGAAAAAGTCTTAAAATTTATTCGTTCGCTTTTGATTTTTCGCGGTTTGACTTGTGATTTCTTTAGTTCAGTGCATTTTCATTGTTAAAAGGAGGGCAAAATCCATTATTGAACTGCAAAAGTGTAAAGGTCAAGAAAAACGTGATCGACTTTTGATTTCGAAAATGGAAAATAATTATCAGATTTCCCAGCGAAATATTTTTGATCGTATTGATCCAATTTTATCAAATTGGGTTAATTTTAACAAAAAAGTGTCCATAGTAAATTGTTCTACAAATTCATAGAGCTTTAAGGCAAAAGTTGAATGCTCTTGAAAAAACAAGTCAGTTTTTTCAGTTTCCTTGCGTTCATCACTTTTCCAACTGTTAGTTGGCTATGTTCAGTTTATGTAGATGAAAGAAGGAACAACATTTTCCGCTCAGAAACATATAAAAACGAATCTGTAGATCGAATGGTGATCTTCCATGCAGTTTTAAGTTTATTAAGAGTAATGAACGTAGTGAAGTTGGTGATTTTTTTGTTTTTTTTTTGGGAAAAAATTCTAAAATGATCTAATAACTACACCTACAGATGTGCCTTCATACATATTAAGGCATTTATGAATGCACTTAGGTATATATTCACTTTTTGAGTTCAATTGAAATTAATCTGCCGAAAGTTACGCAATAAGCTTTTTCCAAATAGGAACGTGGAAATGGCGCGAAAAAACCGCGGAATAAAAAGTTTACCTATTGATCCAGTTTTCTCAAGCTGGATTAAAGTTATAAAAAAAGCGCCAATCATGCATGGCTATCTTCCAAATTGATATCAATCGAGCTGGTTGAAGTTATTGCATATTGTTTTGCATAAATCCAGGAAAAAATATGCTTAGAAAAACTAATTCTCAAGACATTGGCTTCCATGCAAATTCAAATGAATCGATCTAAACATCGCTGTACTAATGTTAAACTTTATATTGGTTATTTTCTATTGATAGACTGAATATATTGCTTTGCTCTGTTGTTGTTCAGCATAGTTGCGATAGTTATAAAACCAAATTGTGTTCTTTCAGATTGAATGTTTTATAATACTTTTGATAGGAAACTATTCCAGCCAATATAAAGTTGCAGCCGTTTTATTTGACAACTTCGAGACCCTTTATCTAACTACTAGGAATATTCTTATACTCAACTGACTCAAGAACATTGTGATGTCTGAGTCGTCACTAATTGACTTAACAAATCTGATGCCCCCAAAAAGTTTCCCAAAAACTTCTGATTCCATCACTATCATTGAGCCGTTTGATGCCAGTTTCAAGATCCCCAAAATAGCTACTAACACAAAACAGTCGAAACGCCAATCTTCAAAGGTGAGTAGATCAAAGTGATTTGTTCGGAAAATTACCCATAATCACGCAATGGTGTTAAGCGATAAGCAGGGGTGTTGCAACCGGGTACTAGACTCTTTATCCGTAAAAAAGTATCAAGTAAACGATGAATTTTTTTTGCACTAGCGTCAGCTTAGTGTTTTATTAAGACCTTTCCTTTTTTCTAACCTAAGTCGCAAATATTATTTATTGATAGCGTTATTGATATATATATATTTATATATATATATTTTTTTCAAATTACATAACAAAAACTCGATTTTAGATTTTTTTCTATTTCAATATATCTCGCAAATTTTTGAAACGCATAATCTATACATAATTTAGCTTAATGCTTTGAGATCTGCTACATGTTGATTTTTTTAGATGCCTTCATTTTGTTATGTTCTAAATTGTGTCTACTTGTATTTGGTGCATTTTGCCTATTTGCTGAATCACATTGAAAATTTATAAACAAATGTAGCTGCTTTATTCTCGAATATTGTTTGTCGGTGGTTAATCGTGTGTGGCTGAGTTGATGGTGCACGATACTCGATGTCTTTTGATTGCAGTAGGTCGCAGAATATTTGCTGATTCGGCGCTTTTTCCTATTTTTCTTATTGCACTTTCTAGAGCTGCTTTTTCTCATTTTCTCGCTTGTCACCACAAAGCAAAGCATTGTATCAATTATGCAAGCTTTTTTTCGTTAAATGTTTTTTGTTGTTAGGATATTTACCGAATTTCAGAATCGTTTTTTCTTTATTTGGCTGAAAAGGTGTCGGCACCTCTTATATCAGCTATTGGCCTCATATAGCGTCTTTGGACAAGCGAAAAAATTGTTTGTGCGTGTGTGTTTTCATGCTGATGGGGAGTTCCGAAAAAGCCTCCAGTCATGAGGGTAGTGAATATTGTTTTATAGGTCATTGTGATTTTGTTTGGTTTTTATTTTTCTTGCAGTTTTTTCAAGCTCAAATTTACTTTTCTGCTATTGAACTTTTTGTTTTGAAAAACGTGATCGACTTTTTGTTCCGATATTGATTTTCAACATTCAGGTTTTTCACATTGTGCCTGGGTCTTTTGAAGTTGATGGGGTAATTAAAAATTTTTGACATTATTGATTTTTTAAATTTTCGTTTGAATTTATTTCAGCTTTTTATATCGGCTTATTGGCTTCATATTGTTTCATTTGACGAGCAATTTAATCTTTTTGTTTGTGTGTTTAGGGCGAGTTGGAACGTTAACTTTTTGTAAGTCATAAGACTTGTTGATTTTTTACTTGGAAGGTTTCTTCTGAGGTATTTTCGGCTTTGTTACTCATTTTCGTTGTCGTCGCATTTTTTCATTTCAAAACATGCCTGATTCCTTTTCAAAGATCTATTATTTTCGTCATTTTCGAATTTTTGTTTGGATATTTTTTTCTCGATTTTTTTTGTTGTTCTGTATCGAAAGTGGTGCGAAGCATGGCTTCGCGGCTGTGTCGAAAAAACAGTGACGTTTTGAGCTCAATGTTTCTAAGTTTGCGACTAGCAAATCTCATCAAATCGGAATTTAGACTTTTTTCGGGATAACAATTAAATTAACATAATCAGTTGAATCAATTGCAGACATGCTCATGTCTCATGCTCAATCTTGTTGACATGTCTAACAACTATGTGGTGGAAGGTTTGTGCCTGGGAATTTTTTTCAGAATAAAATTGATTTTTGGTCGGCTTATGGATGTCGTCCTAATTTTTGTCGGCTAACTTGCTGGATTTATTAAATTTTCTAATAATTTTTATAAATTGCTTGCCTTATATTTAATTTTGAAAGTTATTGCTTTTTTCCGAAAACTATCTTCTGTATTCTGAGTTTCTGCGTTCAATCAAAATAACAGGTTATGAAAATCTCTTCTGTATAAGCGACTACGCCCAAAAGTTTTTCACAATTAAAGTAAAGGATGATTTTTTAAAAAAGTAATAGTTTTGATTTACAGATCATTTTTTGGAAATTTTTTGCCTTTTCTCAGCCAATTTTTGATTTTTTTGGTCAATCGAGAAACTCTTATTTGAAAGTCTTCTCTGCTAACGCGGATGCGACCTTCTTTCTACAATAAAAAAACCTATTTTTTCGGAAAGCCACTTTTTGAACTTTTGTTCGTTTTTATAACGTTTCTTGTAAACTCCGAGGTTCAATCGTTTTAACCGGTTACGAAAAATTTCCTGTTGAAGCCGCGTCTCATTAGTTTTTTTCTTCTTACCTTTTGTTTTGTTCGTACGAAGGTTTCAATTTCTCATAAGTTTTCGGCCTTCACTTTTTCCTTTGTATAGAAACAGCTATGGTTTTTTGGCAAAGTCAAATTTTGAAATTTCACATCAATCACATCTGCCATTTTAAAATAGTTATCAAAAAACCTACCTCCAGCTGTAGCTAGGCCTCTAAGTATTTTTATCGAGACATAAGAAAACTTTTTGGTTCTGGATTTCTTAAACATTTTTGTTTTCTTTATTTTTTTGTGCTTTATCTCCTTTATATTGGTAGGGCTTAATTTTGATATTACACAATTTATACCGCATGAATAAAACAAATTTTAAGAATGTCAAACAGGTAACTCCAGCTTTAGATGTTTTTTTTTCTCGAATTTTACGAAAGTTTTGATTCACTCACCTAGTTCTTTCGACTTGTTTTTTTTTATGTTTGTGTTGCCTCTGTGTAGAAAATGTCCTAATTTGAGGAAATTGTTTTTGGCTCAAATGCTTGGTTTTCTAGAAAAAAAATGCTGTTAAAAAAGAGATGGCAAGTACATTCGATGCGAAGACTAAGACTACTCATACCACGAAGACTGCTTCTACCTTAAAGTCTGCTCTCGCCCCTAAAGCAAAGGCTAAGCAGCAGAAAAAATGGATTGCTCAAAGTAAATGTCCGAGAACTCTCCGATTCAGAAATTTGACACAAGTTGGAAGTTTGGCTGAAATGAAGCTGAAATTACGCCAAATGTTTCCTAGTATAAAACTAGTTAGTTTCTTGCACTCCAGGAAAAATCAACTCACTTTAAATGGATGGCTGGTGTTTCACGACGCAAAAGGGTTAATCGACACGAGAATAATCCTAGAAACAGATCGTCCATTTGGCCTCGAAATCATGCGAGAAGGTGATGCGGCACCACTCCAAATTACAGCGCAAAAAATGGAAAAAAAAGTTGTCAGAAAACCAGTCAGTCTTCCGATAGCAGAAAATCTGGTTATGAAGAGTGATATTTTGTATTTTCCCAGTAAAGTTGCAACCTGGTTTGATTAACTTTGAATTCTAGCGTTTTTTTATGGATCTCGTATTTTGTATTGGTTGTTGCTTTGTAATATTGAGTAACCAGTAATTAGTTTTCCAATTTGAATTTTTTACGCTAAATTTTTGCAAACTCAATCGTATGATGTAACTTTTCGGCTGGCGTATATACTCCGCGAGTTTCTGGTTGGTTTACACTTCGGCTGGTTTATTTACTCTTGGAGCGGCATTCTGGCAAGCTTTCGATTTCTGAATCTACCCTAAAGTAACACTAAAAAAGACACCTGATCAAAAACCAAATCAGAATTTTAGCCCAATTTTAATAAACCTCAGAGAATTTTTGCTCATGATTGATAGACTAAGCCGCGTTAGTACTCCCACCCCCTATTTTAGCTTGGCTTAACGCTCGGGTTGTCAGCCTGCATTTTAAGCAAAATCAGTCAAACTTTGAAAGGAAATTTTTCTTTTTTTTTAAATCATTTAGGGGGTGGGGTTATAGCCGAAAAGACTCGAGGTTCGTCAGTAGATACAAAGATCGGGATTTTCTCCTTATAACTCCCTACCTCCTTATTTATTTTAGGGGGAAGTGCGCGCCACAACAGCGCAATTTTTTGGTCATTATTTTCGTTGATTTCTTTTGAAAAGCAGACCATCAGTAACGTGTGAAAAACTTCC
Organism: Symsagittifera roscoffensis; assembly: GCF_963678635.1. NCBI lineage: Eukaryota > Metazoa > Xenacoelomorpha > Acoela > Convolutidae > Symsagittifera > Symsagittifera roscoffensis. The sequence goes on along the minus strand of NW_026970817.1, from coordinate 6,257 downwards.
AACAAAATTTGATTCTCTTTTGACAAGTTCTAGTTAGTTTATGGTCGCAAAGTTCCTGTTTTATTGCTCTGAGTTTCCGATTCAATTAGATGTTGATCTTAAACTATCTCCACGTTTTTTCAGGATAATCTATTTTTTTTTTGCAAAATATATCGAAGAAAATCTGTTGTTAATCTTATAATTGCAATAAAACTGAGCACATTGGGTTTTTATGGTGCCTTACTTCTTCATCATATTGCTTTTGATTGTTTTGGAATTAAAAATCAACAGAGCTTTCTAAAAAACTCCAGTAAGAACTGAATTTTTAATTACAGTTTTTTAGATAATTCATTTTCACAATGCTCCAGGCGTGTTCTTTTTCTATTTAGATCTGATTGCTTGTTAAGGAATCAGTTTATTACCTTAAATTCACCATGAAATCATTACGCAGTTAACCAGCAAAAAAGTTTTTTTTTTGATAATTTTTAGTTTATTCAGCATTGAACCGGATTTAAGGGGGCGTGGGTTTGCATATTTTCCCTCCTCCACAAGGATTTGACCCACTGTTGACCCGAAAAACCCCCTGTGGAATTTTTCTTTTAAGACATCTATTTTTAGCTGACCGACCCTAAAAATGTTCTCTGGGCGCCAAAATACACTAATTTTGAGAAGGTTTTTAAAATCGAAATCTCACCAAAAAAAACTTTAAGCTGTTTTTTTTGAATTTTCCTACAGCGCAGTAATTTTGATCAAAATACCTTTTGTCTGGAGTTTCGGAAAAGCTCGCAGAAAATTTTTCTTCAGCTCATTTCCACAATACTGGTTTCAGTTGTTTTAGATCACACATCAAAAAAATTAGAAGTTTTGGTCAACCCGGGTAGGAGTCATATTTTCCATTCAAAGTTCTCATTGTGATTTTACTTCACTCGTGAAACATAAACCTAAACCATTTAACAAAAAAACATGTTTAGCCTGAAAAGTTATTTAAAATCATAGTTGAGAAATTTACAAAGTGCGAAGCAACTAATTTAGAATCCAATGCTAAAAAATCTAGGCTATTAAAAAGTCGTACCAGATAATTGCGTCTGACATGAAAATGGAAACTGTGCCGACAAAAACTAGGACGCAAACTAAAAACTCGATTAAAAAACATACCAATTTTGGATCAATTAAGCAGTCTTTTATTGGGAGATAGCTCAATAAGTACGTGAGACATGTTCATAAACAATTGAACTAATTTTAATCGAACAAACCTAAAAACCAGAATCTCCAACAACAAACGCGGAGAACCCAAAATCTCATTTTAAAAACTCCAAACTAGATAGATACCGGGTGACAAAAAGGCCAAATTAGCATCACGTTAAGCCAGCTTTTTTCTTAATTTATCCAGATGGTCGGCCAAATGATTGCAATATATATGCATTTTCACCACCTGGTCGCGTTTGAAAACGTTTTTTAAAGTGTTGTACTGCTTTTGATTGTACTGCTTTTGATTTTTCTCGATTGAGTTTTCTAATAGTAGCTTGTTTTATGGACAAAAATCAGCCTAGAACGTTAACAGCGAAAAAGTCATTTGAAAAAATTTTGCCTAGTCTTACTTCTCAATACCGCTGGAAAACTTAAATAAGCACAATTTAAAAGATTTCGTTAAACGCAATAGTTTGCGTTAAAAAAGTCCTCTCGAGTATATTTTGCTCTCTGCAGCTCTGATCTTTGCTCATGGCTCACGCCCAATAAACAATATTTTCAAATCCCATTTAAAAAATCAAGCTTTTCTGCGCTGTTTTGACCAGAAAACAACCACAAACAATAAGAAACATAGAAAAAATAGTTTTTTCTTCAGCTCATTTCCACAATACTGGTTTCAGTTGTTTTAGATCACACATCAAAAAAATTTCAATGACATGCCTTCATACTAATTCATTTCGAAACAGTCATATTTTTTGATTGACGAGTATAACAGAAAATCAAAAAATTTTGTTGATGTTTTAAGTTTAGACTTTACTTTTTCTCTATGTTTATAGTTTGTATGCTTCAATGCAGTTTATAGTTTGTATGAAATCAATTTGGGGGTTCAGTGGGGGGAGGGAAGCAAAGGAGCAAACGTTAGGGGATTGAAGGGGAGCAAAGGGGCAAACGTTGAGGGGGGGGGGGGCTTGGGGGAGGGGGGGGGGGGTGTTGATTGCGAATGGGTTTCGCTCAACGGATTTTTTTTTGAAATTTGAGATTAGGTTTTGAAATGGTTTAGGTCAGGCCGTACACTCGCTTTGCAAAGTTTCCGCATCACCCACTTGGTAAATGCTGAAATTCTTGCAAAATTTTGCACGTAGCGCGAAACAAAATAGAGTGGAAAAAAATCCATTTAAATGTGATTTCCTACCTATTATAAAATCCTCTATAATGGATTCAAAATGAATTATAATGCTATTTGTTTTGGCGAGAAAAAATGGATTTAAATCTATTTTTAGTCTAATTTTGATGTCTGAAAGTAACATGGGAATCGATTATATTTACAATATTACAACGTTTGCCCCTTTGCTCCCCTTCAATCCCCCTAACGTTTGCCCCTTTGCTCCCCTTCCCCACTGAACCCCCACCTGAAACACCCCCACCACCTGAAACCCCCCCCCCCCCCAGCCTGAACCCACCCCTACCTGAAAATCGCATCTCAATAAAGTGGAAAAAATCGATTATAATTTAGTTTCATTGTCAGTGTCCACAAAAGTGAAAATAAACCGATTATATTGGATGAAAAAAGGATTTTGTTGCTTCGAAAAACAGTATTTTTATGAATCATTTTTAATTGATTATAATCGATTTGTTTTCAATTTTGTGGACACTGAAAATCGCATCTCAGTAAAGTGGAAAAAATCGATTATAATTTAGTTTCATTGTCAGTGTCCACGAAAGTGAAAATAAACCGATTATATTGGATAAAAAAAAGGATTTTGTTGCCTCGAAAAACAGTAATTTTATGAATCATTTTTAATTGATTATAATTGATTTGTTTTCAATTTTGTGGACACTGACAAGGAAGCTCAATTATAATCGATTTTTATTCATGGAACTCCAATGCGGGTAGATGTGATACTTTAAAAAATAAATGAGCGTAAGGGGATTTAAAAAACTCTTTAAAACTTGAACCATTTTGTTTTTGGTGATCCATTTTGATTCAGCAAGCTGAACTATTTTTTTTCATAAAATGCCAAAATTCTTTTTGTTCCGACTTTTGAAGAGTCAAGACGATTTATCGGCAAGGGAAAGGTTCAACATACGAGCTTTTCAGCTCTTCACGGAGAGCCTGTGCTCTTGGTTAAGATATGTTTGCAAATATCCTTTGGCTATTTTTCTGGGCTGGGTAGTTGTTCCGACTTTCGATAAGAATGTAACGGAATATTTGTGCTCGTGGGGGATTTTTTTTCTTCAGACAATTTTGACTTTTTAACTAGCCATTTTTGATGGATTTTTTTTTATATCATTCATAGGGCTAGTTGTCCTGAGCTTAAATTTGAAAAGATATATACCTGTGAGATTTTTTGTAAACTTATGAGGGTAAAAGATTGCCATTTTGACCAATTTGAGACAAAAAACGCGCGACATATTTCGCACTATAAATGCGTAAGCGAGTTTTAATTCGTCTTAGAAATCGTTCCAATTTGTTTGAAGGAAGCTTTTTTGTCATAGTTGATTTGTTACTAAGCAAAATCTCTCATTTTCAACTTTATATGGCGTGTGGGGGGGGATGATTTTCATAGAAAAATTTTAAAATTTTAGAAAAAAAAATTTCATTTTATTTTATTTGATTTATTTTTTTATGTCGTTTATGTTATTACTGCTCCAAAACATATTTCACATGCGACCATGTTTTGTAAAGTTAAAAGGATATCAGGATTACGCCCAATAAACAATATTTTCAAATCCCATTTAAAAAATCAAGCTTTTCTGCGCTGTTTTGACCAGAAAACAACCACAAACAATAAGAAACATAGAAAAAATAGTTTTTTCTTCAGCTCATTTCCACAATACTGGTTTCAGTTTTTTTAGATCACACATCAAAAAAATTTCAATGACATGCCTTCATACTAATTCATTTCGAAACAGTCATATTTTTTGATTGACGAGTATAACAGAAAATCAAAAAATTTTGTTGATGTTTTAAGTTTAGACTTTACTTTTTCTCTTTGTTTATAATTTGTATGCTTCAATGCAGTTTATAGTTTGTATGAAATCAATTTAGTATTTACTTATTCTAAGGGGGAAGTGCAAGACTGCTCGTATATCAGGGCAAAGCAATTTTTTTTTCTTTGTTAGTCATGTTTAGAGTTTGCTCTCCTGTCTGAGTAATCCGCTCTAGGGATCAAAATAACATGCTCCAATGAGCTCCATTTGAAAGTCGAAAATAAAATAAACACAATCCAAACTTCACGTAAGTTGTTTCCCTTAAGTTTTGCGTAAGCTTGAAAACTTTGAAATTAGAATCTCCAAGTCCATTAAAAGACACTTACTATAAAATCTTAAATTTTTAAAAGGATTGCTAATAAAACTATGGAATAGAATCTGCATTGAACAAATCCGTTTACTTACTGTTTTCGTTGTCCGGTCCACCAACTATGACATCCGATTAAAACAGAAAGCAAAGACAGCTCGTATATCAGGGCAAAGCAATTTTTTTTTCTAACACGCTTTTTTTTTGTTGGTTAACGACCCCAATACTGTCGATGCTTTCGTTTTTGTGTTCTTTCTTGAGTTATAATGATCTTTATAGGAAATGCAGCTGTGGATGTCAGAAAAAATGGATTCACGATGTGATTGCCGAACTGCAGATGGTTTGCCGGAGATTCTCACCGAAATATACAGGTTTTTTTGAAAAATATATTTTGAGGTAACCCTCTCTCCATTATTTACCCTGGGGGTCAGATTAAGACCTTGCTGCTATCTAAAGAGTTGAGAAGATTTCCTGCAGAAAATTAAGAAACTGAGGTTGCAACTTCTAAAAAAAACTTTTTTTTCTCAGGTTTTCTTCTCTATTCAGAGATGGCACGGCTTAGTAGATGTGCTTTAATGTAAATTGTGTCTTCTATGAAGTTTTTTTCCCGGAAAGTGTTTGTCATACAATTTTCATAAATGGCAAACTTTTAGTCATACAATTTCCATTTATGACAATTTGTTAGTCATACAATTTCCATTTATGACAATTTGTTAGTCATACAATTTCCATAAATGGAAAAATGTTTATTTTAGAGATTTCATACAATGTTCTGTACGTATGGCATTGTATGGAATTGTATGACAAGAATATTTTCATAAATGGAAATTGTATGATTAGAAGTTTTGGTCAACCCGGGATCAACAAAAATGTTCCTGTACGGATACTGAATTCGTAGTGAGGTTAGACGATTTTAGAATTTGGCGATTGACATCAAAACTGAAGTTATCAGCTTCTTTGACAGAATTGTAGAAGGCAAAATAACATTATTTTCACGCAAAGGCTATGAAAATAATTTAAAAAATATGAAAACATTACGTGGCGAGGAAAACTCCTTTGAAACCGAAATACAAATCTAGTTTCCCGAGTTACATGAACTCAAAACTAACTAGAACAACCTATTAGAAAAGCATCTGGTAACACTAAAAAAACTGGAATGAAAACTTTTAATAGACAAAAAATGGGAGAAAGCAAACAACATGAACTATTTTCAACGGATGATGCCGGATAAAACCTCCTAGGAAACGATGTTCGATTGATTTTCGGAGACAAGGTGTAACAATTTCTTACCCAAAGAGCAAATTGAAGGAAGGAAATCTGACATACACAGACCAGAAGCACTGCTAGCCAAAACTTGTAACAAATGCAAAGAAATGATACACACCTAGGACAGACACTCTCGAATCCGTTACTGTGAAAAAATCGGCGATGATATCGGTAATCGCAAACCTGGCAATTCCTCTGGATTCAAACTCGCTAAAACAACCGATCGAAACACCAATCAATAATCCCCTAAGAAAACGTCGTGTAACCCATTTATAGCTAAGGTCTCGGAGTCTCCTTCTCTTTACTTAACCGTCGTCATGAACTCGATTGAACAATGGCTGCAACTTGACTCTATCGCTTGTGATTGGAAAACCGATAACCAGAAAAAAAAATGCGAGCTAGTTGGTTAATTCTAAAAACCAAAGAAAACTGGAGGAAATTGCTAACACAAACTGAAGAAGTACAATGTTGAAGTACAAGCTAAGGGTGCTAGTTAACCCTTACTTCTTAGTTCTTTTCTTTTTTT
>NW_026970816.1:0-59000 GCF_963678635.1 Symsagittifera roscoffensis | reverse complement strand
TTATTATAATACGAGACTCGGCGGAGTTCCTTGAAATTTAAACTGGGTGAATTGATTACATCCCATAAAATTTGTGGATTGAAAGAATGCATTAAAAAGAATAACGTACCAATATGAACTGATTCGGCGGTTTTGGCCGGATAGCAATCGGTAACGCTCTTTCTTTCTGCATTTAATCAATTTTGTCACATCTCACCCAATCTGAAATCATTGAGTACTAGAATGAGTAGGTTGTTGTTCTTGCAGGTTATTTACAGCAATGCTATTGGGGATTCTTCGTCCCGACTCCTTCTTAAAATAATGCTCAGCTGTTTCTTCACCCATTGTAACTACAAAAAATTGCCACGTGCAGTCGTTCGTTGCTGAAAATCGCTCGTTCCAAAAACTTCCACATTGTCCATTTTCTCTAATATGCGGTTTCAGAGGCCAGTTAGTTTCTCAAATGCTATATGTGCGCTCCCCTCCCCCCCCCCCTCAAAGGGGTGAAAAGGAACTAAGGCGTAGGGTGTGTTATTTCTAGCCAACCCTAGGCATCTCACAGAAAGCTCGGACAGTGTCACTGTCAAATGTGGTATCATAGCAAAGCTCTTTTGCTCAGAATTTAGAAACATTTTTAAGTTACTGTCTGAATTGATAAATTTGGCAAAAATTGCTGGCCTCATTCGATTTCTGGAAGTTTTTTTAAACCAAATTTGAATTTTTTGCCTCAAATCATTGTGATCAAAACATTCTGTGCTACATGCTGAATCAATTGAATATCATTCTAAGATATATAAGATATAATTTTGTCATTAAGTGAAAAATGACCAACATGAAATTGCAAATGCAAAGAAAACTGTGTTAACAAGATCCATGGAAACGACTACCCATTTTGCCAGAGAACCACATGAAGACCTGAGACTGAAATACAAAATTGACATCCTGAATGGAAAAGAAAACAGAGAATACAGAACAAAAACTCTTAAATTAAAATGGATAATCATCCAAATCATAACTCACACATAAAAGGCGGTTTGGGGAATAAGTTCAGTTCTCCTTTTAGTCGCGTTTTAGCAGCACACGGCATTCTCTCTCTGAGGTTAGTTGTAGCATATGCTGATCTTTGTGGAACGTATCTGTAAATTTGGTTTTTTCAACCCATTTTAGCGCGACGTCTGCTTCTTTCATGATTTCACTTACAGGATCGTAGTTTCTTATAATACCCATCTTCACTGCACTTTTCTGTAACCGATCGATGTTCTCCAAATCACTCTTTGCCGCACCTCCCCAGACTGGCGAAGAGTATGAGATTACCGCCTTGATCAGAGCTCCATATAGGTGTTCTAACTCATTTTGCATCAAGTTCAACCTTTTCAATCTCAGTAGCAGGAAGATTCTTGATGAGATATTGCTGCATATCGATGAAATGTGTTCTTTAAAGGTTAAATGGTCGTCGACTATGACCGCGAGTACCTTAACTGTATTGACGCGGGTTATACCAGGGACTTCTTGCGGTGCTGGGTCACTGGTGAACTGTAAAAGCAACTCATAAGTTTTTATCTTGTTCAACAAAAGATTCTTACTTGTTAATTGCTCTTCTAATTGATGAATAATCCTGAAAGCGTTATCGCATTTTTGAGTTGTACCACCGATTAGGGGTGTTGTCGTCCGAAAACGTTGTGATAGCCGTGTTTTCTCGAAACTTGGGATAATTATGTCAATTCATGCGGAATTTTACAAGAACGGTGCGTCGATAGTTCCTTCAGGCATCACTGGGTCGTTTTGTCCTTGTTGAGTGGAGTATTGGGCTCGTTCTTTAATGAAATCCGCGTACCAGTTTGTTATAAAAAGGGTTCAAATTAGGTTGCAGAGCGCACAAACCACTCACTATTAAGGAGTGGGATATGGTATAAAGTGCTTTGCTCATGTCAATTGTTATGACGCGAATGTTGTCAGTTGATCGACGCATAATATAAATATCGTTCAGCATTTTGACCAGGGAACAAGTAGTGTGACATTCGACCAGAATGGTCCAAAATGCAGATTCAGCATATTCAAGTTTTTAACAGCCAACCTTCCGAATTGACGGTTTTAAGCGATTAACGACGTTATTGGGACAATTAGTCAAACGGTGAAGATCGAGATATTCTGGTATTTTGAAATTTTAAAAATTTGAAGTTTGACGTCATATTTCTGAGAAACGTCAGAAACGGCCATTTTGGCAGAAAACCGGAAGAAAAACACAACAACATTAGTTGCGCTGACGAAAACAACGAAGATTGTGATTGAAAAACCACAGAGAAAAACAGAAGTAACAGAGACCGCTCCGAGTTGCAACTATTTTGTAGCTACAATAGTTGCAAGGCCGTTGCGAACAACGGTGAAGGGTGGAAAACCAGCCTTCCGCAAGGAGAATTATAACCTTATTTCCCCGGATTCAGGAATCCGGAGGGGTCTCGGGACTGGAACTTTTATTAACTTATATAAACTTTTAGCTTTCCTGTCATGTCCTGAGTTGAATTTAATTAACATCTGATTTCATTTTGCTAGGATGAGAAGCTAGGAGTTGGGGGAAAGGGTTGATCCATCTTCGATGGAGATGATAATTTTGATCTACTGAACAAAAACAAAAATAATTCAATAAATTCAATATGTAGTAGTAGCCCTGATTTTAGGAGTGACCTCGTGGTCTGGGGATACTGAGACCCAGCCATGAGCTCACTATTTCTGCATGTAATCTAGTTAATTTGAGTGTTTTGACCGAAGCCGAAATCAGTTACGTTTTTTTTCGACCCGATGTTAGAAAGACCACCGAAAGTACTGGCTTGGTAGAGACGGTTAAAAGCATGTAAAGCTCTTTTTAGACGTTAGCCAGTCGTCTTAGGACTTAGTTTTATTTTCCGTCGATATGTATCTTCCGGGCGAATGTTACATAGTGGAGGCGAGTGTTCTAAGCCCAAGTTGATGAACGTGATGAACGTTCAATGAAGAGTTATAGACACATGCACTGTAGGTGTTGTCGTACACAAGTTGTTGTTGTTATTGCTACGTGGACTGCTCTGAGAATATCTCCGCGAGTTCTTCTACGACTAGTAGGGGATTTTTCCACAAATCTTCGATGGTAGCAGATATTGGGTTGGCCGGGTAGTTGAACAGATGATGGCAGTCTTCGATGCTGGAGTTGCATTTGCTGCAGAGCTCTGATTCAATGTCGAGTTGTAATCGGTGTCTGGTTTCGACTAGTTTCCATGAGAAACCTGATCTAAGCTGACACAAAATTCTTCTGTCGCAACGGCTGAGTTCTTCTTCGTCTTTCGATATCTCAGGAAGGGGTCTTTTTAAAACTCTGTTCTGCTGGCTTTTGGCTCTCTCTTCGGCGACTGCATGTGCGTGTAGCTGTTTCAGTGTCTGTTCAAGATCGTCTGTTAGAAAACTAGCGACTTCTTCACTTGAACTGGCATGCAATGTCATCTTCTTGTCTCTGTCGGTACTCTGTTGCTCAAACGTCCAGAGGTGATTGCAGGGGTGGGTTGTGCCAGTCGGTCATATTCGGAAGTTTGACCTTGAGAGAAGCAAAAAACACTTGATTTTGGAGTGAAATTTAGTTTTTCAAAATTTCGAATGGAACCTGTCATGCACGATTTTCTCGCGATAACTGAAAATCAAAAAAGAGAAGTCAGAACGATCGAGTGACAATCGCGAAAAAGTTGCTAGAAAAATCAGTGGGAAATTGCTATTCGCAATTTCAGTAGCGATAATAATCTAGAGTAGAGCTGTCCCATCTAGAACAGAGACGAGCGCATCCCCACGAACTGGATTGTTGTGATTGGAGTATTATTCTAAACTGGACTAGAGTGAACCTTCGGTGGAAAGGTGGACAGCTAGAGTGTCCCAATGGTTCACGAAAACTGACATTCTAGAGTACAAACTTGTTCTTGTTATTAAAACTGACAAACATTAAACTCATTTTAGTTACTTTATTGATTCTTGAGTTGCACACCGACTTATTTACTTCCTGGTTCTTGAGCGTGCTACAATGTGAGTACTAATTTAAATTTCTAGAGTGTGTTTTATGATCGTTATGTTGAGGTAAGGCGAGTTTTAGGTTGATCCATCTGAAATGGATCAAAGTTCCACTGTCTAATAAAAAATAACTTAACGGATTGTTCCAACCCGGTTTTTAACGGCGTTCATGTATTTTGGGTATCTAGAGACCTGAGTATGGGCACGTTATTAATTCTAGAGTGGGGGGATATTTTAGTAGTAGCCTTTAAGCTGTAACGGGTCGTAGTCTCATGTCACAAGCGAACCGAATTGGCTCCGACTGATTTGAGGTACAAAAACACAAGAGATAGTGTCCCTGACTCTTGAGCCAATGGTTATAGGGCCTATCTTTCTTAAGCCTTATGTGTGACTGCAGTAGACGAATGTTACATAGTGTTTTTATGGCGCTCCTGGGTGTTTAGGCATCAAGACTACGGAGTCGAACCCACTTGAGACAGCTTCGGGCTGAATGCCCATTCTAGAGTACCGGCGGTACGGTTCGACAGGAACGTGCAAACCTTCCGGTTGTACCGTGATAGCTTTTTAAGAAAACTCAAGAAAACTTCCTGGTACGCTCTCCGAACGAGGCTTAGCTAACCGAATAAAGGGGGGCAACTAGGGGGACAAAAACACGAGCAAAAAGACAAAAAGCGAAACAAAAACTATAAAACGAAAAAAGACAGTGACTTCGACACCAGATTAGTTGGATCAAACCTTTATATTAATTAAATAGTATACCCATACAGTTTTACAAGTTCGATCGTTTCGATCAACCTAGTAATTTAACCCAGTAACCTCAATAAAGAGCCCGAGTGTGGGGCGTTGTCAAGGGTTTTTAGATAGCTTGGAACTTAGCTGGACAACAAGGAGACTTGACTGGAAGAGGTGACCAGCCGAGTGGGAAAGTGGTTCAGGAGCACTTGAGCTGAACCAATAGGAGACTGGACTGGAACAGGTGACCAGTCGAGTGGGAAAGCAGCCAAGAAGGATTTGGCAATTCTCGAGTTCTCAAGTTGGGCAGAACGGGTATCGTTAAAATCCACATTACATTATAGGAGATAAGTGTAAAATAGGATAAGCGACATCCCCCGGTTTTGAGGAACCTTTTTACTTGAGCAGGCCTGGAGACAGGTCTACGGTTTTCTCTTGAGAGGTTTAGCACCCGGCGCTTAAGGTAATTTTAGGCTTAAGAAGGGGGGCTAAAAAGGGGGGAGGTTAGAAGGGGGGCTGGTTAAGTTAGAGGTTGGCGGTTGTAAATTGTAAAGAGGGGGAAAATAGAGTAACTAACTAGTCGACATCGTTGACTTAGTTACATTAGACATTAACACGCGTTGGTAATATTAGGTGGATATCGAAATTTGAACTCGAGTTAAGGAAGGTACCCTGGTCGGATTGGTAGGGGGGAAGGACATGGACATTTTTTGTAATACCCCATAAGATCGCTAGCAGGGGGGAAGGAAACGCGTGGCAATTAGGTACCAGACATTTTTTTTCGATAGAAGGTAGACATTTGTCACCTTTGAATTTTAGGTGGGCTCATTTTTCTGTTTTTATTACTTTTTCTTGCTTAGATTTTTGTTGCATTTTGGTGAGGATTTGTGTTAAAATTTTGTACGAACAGGTGATCACAAGATACCTGCGCACAGGTTTTGGTCTCAAGTTACTTGGAACATTGAAATAGAGGTAGCCAAAAAGAGAAATAAGAAAAAGGGGGGTCAGCATTTGGCTTTTAAGAGAGGATTTTGGGAAAATTTTACTAGAGCTTGAGTGGTGGTACAAGGTACAGTGAATCAAGAAGTCCCCATAACGAAGAGGAAAGAAGTCCCACCACCCAGACACTTGTCAACAGTCTTGGGACAGTGCCGAAGAAGTCTTAGGACAGAGCAGTCTGGGGACAGTCTTGGGACAGTACAGTCTTGGGACAGTGGTCTTGGGACAGGGTCTTGGGACAGGATCTTGGGACAAGGGTCTTGGGACAGGGTTTCGGGACAAGGTCTTGGGACAAGGTCTTGGGACAAGGGTCTTGGGACAGGGTCTTGGGACAGGGTCTTGGGACAAGGTCTTGGGACAGGGTCTTGGGACAAGGTCTTGGGACAGGGTCTTGGGACAAGGTCTTGGGACAAGGGTCTTGGGACAGGGTCTTGGGACAGGGTCTTGGGACAGGGTCTTGGGACAGGGTCTTGGGACGAGGGTCTTGGGACAGGGTCTTGGGACAGGGGTCTTGGGACAGTAGTCTTGGGACACTAGTCTTGGGACAGTAGTCTTGGGACACTAGTCTTGGGACAGTAGTCTTGGGACACTAGCCTTGGGACACTAGTCTTGGGACAGTAGTCTTGGGACAGTAGTCTTGGGACAGTAGTCTTGGGACACTAGTCTTGGGACAGTAGTCTTGGGACACTAGTCTTGGGACACTAGTCTTGGGACAGTAGTCTTGGGACACTAGTCTTGGACAAGAGTCTTGGGACACTGCCGGAAAGTACTGGGACGGTACCGAACAGTCTTGGGACAGGAGAAAGAAGCCTGGGACGGTACAAAGAAGAGTAGGGACGGCAATTGGAAGTCTTGGGACAGTATAAAAATTGAAGTAAAATTACAAGAAGTGTTTTGACAGAATTAAGGTAGAACATGACTAATTGGAACCAGGTACGGTTGAGACCACAAATAAGGAAAGTTTCTCGAAAAGTTAATAAAGAGAACTGAAACAAGGTTTTCACCACGTTGTATATTTTTTTTTAAGAAATTTTTTTTTCTCCTCTCGAAAGATTTTATTCTTAGAATAGGATTGTGTATATAGTAGAATTGTAAATAAGAGCAATTGTAAATAGAAATAATGAGGCGGAGCAGGGTACCGGTAGCTGAAAAAAGACCTACCGAAGCAAAGTATAATTCGTCGCTACGCAAAACAACATCAATGGGTCCGAAGATAACAAAGAAGAGCTTTTCAGTTAATATGGTCAGCACAAGGAGTACAACGGAGAGAGCAAGAGAGGGCATGGAAGGGGAACGAGTAGAACCCACCATCGAGATTGATCTAGAGACACCTGATCAAAGTGTTGATGAAACAAGGAAAATAGCGACGGAGTCTACTCCAATGCCCAATGCAGAAGAACCAAACTCGAAACCCATAGAATTCTCACCAATAGACAACGTGGAAGATGCAATAGGCAACACCGAAGAAACGGTGAAAGAAGACTCTCAAGTAAAAAAGACATCTTTTACAGAAAAGTTGGCGATGATGGTCGGAATAAAAACGAAAGAGAACGTGACTGAAGAACCAAAAGCTGAAAGAGCACGAACATTTGGAACAGTGAGCACGAAGACGACAGAAGCCAATCCGAGAGAGGAACAAACTAGAGCAGAAGCTACGGCCGAAGAAAGACCGACGGCTGACCATGAAGAGGCTACTCTTGAGCTAGGTGACTTGATGGCGAAACTGAATCAGATCGACAAAAAGCTGAAGCACAGCGAAGAGGACAGAGAAGTGATAAGAAAAGAATTAAGATACAACAAAAACGAGTATCTGGATAGTTATTTTAACCTGGCCAAGGCAACAGAAGAGAGACTCAAGGAGATGTCAGATAATGTAGAAACCACCAATGAAGAACGAGATAAGAACATCAAAAAAGATTTGCAACAGTTAAAAAACCGATATGATGATGTCAACAGCCAATTAGGTAGCCTGGAAAAGAGAATGGACACAATGAGCAAAAATCAGGCCGAGAGTTCGTGTGCAATACAGGCGAAATTGGATGCAATCTTGAGTAATTCTACCTCACAAGAAAGACCGGCAGCGGATCGCACGCAGGGCACCAGAGTTGACTTTGTGGAACCACAAAGGAACAAACGGCAATCGACACCGTTGCCCTTAACCCGGGATACGGTGAGCATAGCACCAACAGCTGCTAAAACAATCATGAAGAATGGAATGTCAAGTACAACGACTGGTCCGGGGGACTCAACAGCTAACAGCAACGCAGGTCCGGATGCTATGACATGGGCAAACACTTGGGAGATGATGAACAGGACTCTAGAAGCCTTCGCCACGAGGAACACTAACTCGAGCGATAGGAGAGATGGGAAATCAAGAAAAACATTCAAGAAGCCAAAAGAATTCAAAGACGACTCAGATGGATGCATTGACACGTGGGTGGAAGTGATGAGATTACATCTAGAGCAAGACAACTTGAACGATGAAAGACAAGCATGCACAGCCATACTCAGCAATTTAGAAGGCACAGCATTAAAATGCGTGGTTGCAAAGAAAGAAGAAGAACGCGATACCGCGGACAAGATCTTCGAGATATTGCTGAATCTATTCGGGTCAGGCATGAAGGGTCACCAAGCGATGATGCGATTTGAAAAGAGAAGGCAGAGGGACGACGAGTCAATAGATCGGTTCCTAGATGATCTCGAGAGCTTGAGAAGAAGGAGTGACCCAGAGGAGTCGACAAACAGAAGAAACTTTAGCATTGCCTCGAAGTTCATTGATGGGGTAAAAAGTGACGACTTAAGGACAATGTTAGCAACATACTACACATTGTCGAAAGACAGCGCACCAACCCCAGAAGAAATGAGACAGAAATCAAGGGAATACATGCTGATGAAACCCAAGAAATACTCGTATTCAGAAAACAGGAACACGCAAGGGGGAAGTCAACCGCAGAGGTTGTCATGGTACAAACCTAGAGATGACATGGACAAGCGCAGATCATGCGCGAACTGCGGGTCGGCGGATCACCACGTGGTTGACTGCACAACATACAAACAAGGCATGAAGAGTCTAGGATATGCACCAGATGAGGAGGACATGAGCCAGATGGAGGAACACGAGTACTATAGTGGCTTAATCATCAAGATAGGCGCAAGATGCTTCTTCTGTAACCAGGAGGGGCACTTCCGAATGGATTGTCCCTTGTTCTGGGAAGCGGTCAAGGACCAGAGTCACCCTAAACATAAGTTGGCATTAGCGGCGGTGCAGAATCAGCGGAACAGGCAAAACGAATTTGAATCGAGGAACTTAGGAGCACCAAGCACGGAATTGCCGACGAAGACAGTGAAAGCTGTATCACATGTTAATGATGCCATATAATCCGCGGCAGGGAACTCTCTAGAGATAAATTATGAGAAAGCGGCGACGGAAGCAATTGCCAAAGTGAAACAGGATCTGGCTGCGAAAGAAATAGAGCAACGACTAAAGCTGGAGATAGAAAGACAGAATTTTAACGAAGCATTAACCGGATCGAAACAAATACCAGAGGCTGTACCAGGCTCAACAAAGACCGGGAATTGCAATACTGTGAAAATGGTGACAGGTAAACCTTTTGGCATATCGAAAATCGGGGCAAGGATAATGTCGATAATCACAGTGGGCGGCCACGAGGTAACCAGAAACTTGAGCGAGCCGAGCGACCAGACGATAATGCACATTGACGTGTATGCAGACTATTTGAGTGGTATAAGCCCACAAACGACTTCTAGAGCACTGAGAGCACTACTCATGAGAGGGGGCAGCAAGTCGGTACGTGTTGATAGCAGATATACTGAAGCTTACGGTCCACACGAGGTGATGCTAAATATAGATGGGATTAACATCTATACCAAGACAATGATAACATGTGACGAAGACCTAATTGGACAAATCTACGTAGGGAAAGAAGAATTGAAAGTGAGATCGATTGGACACTGCGCCATGCTTGAGGAAGATGCAATGCACATCGGGACGGAGGCGGATGTGACAGGGCACGTGCTGGATATAAGTGGCAAAAAGACTCAGTTGCGTGGGTTGCTTGACACGGGAGCAGTCTTGAGCGTTATACCAATCGAAACTTGGGAGAAGATGGGCTTTGACAAAGGTGACTTGATAGACTCGAGAATACGGCTGTCAGCTGCAAACAAAGGGGCCCTACGGGTGCTGGGCAGGACGCCGATAATAGCCCTCAATTTGGGGGAACGTAACCTGTGGATGAGCTTTATCGTGGTAGAAAACCTAGATGAATCTGACCAATTCATTTTGGGCAGAGACTTCATCAGGAATTTCGACGTAACGATTGATCTAAATAACGCAATGTTCAGGATACGGAACCCGGATAGGAGGTACGCAATCAAACCGGTAAATTTAATAATGGCAAATGAAAACAAAGCACCGGTATTCTTGAGTAGGAGGGTGAGGCTAAAAGCTAATGAAGCGGCAATCGTAACTTTGAGGATGAAAAATTACAATGAACTAAGTGACAACAAGCAAGTGTGCATAGTTCCGAATCCTAATAGTCAAAGTGCTGCTGTTTTAGGAAGATCATTTTCGATAACGAAGAGCGGCCTCTGCGTCAGTGTCTTGTTGAATACCCTTGATATACCGATCACGATACAAAGAGGGAGGAAACTGGGATATGCTTTACCGGTTAAAACTCGATATGAAACAATTGAGAATTCAAAACAAAATGAAGTTGTTGATTGTCCCAATCACAGGGACAAAATTTGTATCTTGAGACGATTGCGGAAAATAAAAGATTCTTCAGGTCTTATTAGTTCACTTAAGTCAGAAACGGATGATGGTCTTTCGAGCTGTTCGAACTTTCCAGAGCGACCCACACTAGATGAAATGCAAAATGAGAAACCTGTCCTGCCGGAGATTGAACATTTGAGGGGCAAACTGAAAGATGAACAGCTCGAAGCCATCAAGGACGTACTAGAGCGGAACGAGGAAGTTTTTTCGAGGCATAAGGCGGATATCGGGTGTTGTAATTTCGTTGAGCATGAAATAGAACTTGAGGAAAACGCGGTACCACACAGGGAGGGGGCGAGGCGCATGACCCCACACAAATCGGACGCGTGTAGAAAAGAGATCGAGACGTTACTAGAGTATGACATGATAGAACCATCCAAGTCACCGTGGGCGTGTGGAGTAGTGATGGCCAAAAAGAAAGGCGACCAGTTGAGGTTTTGTTGTGACTTTCGATACCTGAACTCCGTCACGGTGAAGGATGCCTATCCCATACCTAGGATTGATGAGAGCCTCTCGAAGTTAGGTGATGCAAAATTTTTTACGACTCTTGATTTAGGCTCGGCCTTTTGGCAAGTACCACTAAGGAAGCAGGACAGGGACAAGACAGGGTTTGCCTGCGAGTTGGGTCTGTTTCAATGGAAACGGATGCCGTTTGGACTTTGCAATGCCACAGCCACGTTTCAGCGGTTGATGGCACACGCGCTGATAGGCGTAACGAAGAAGTATGGCAACCTGGTAATGTGCTACGTGGATGACGTGGTAATAGCGACGCCAACACTGGAAGACCACATTGAGAGACTAGACGAAGTGTTTGCATGCATGAAGAGGTCGGGGCTAAAGTGTAAACCATCAAAGTGCGAGATACTCAAGGACTCAATAAAATACTTGGGCAGGATGGTAGACAAGCACGGCATCAGACCTGATACGGACGCCGTGGAAGAAGTCCTGACCTGGAAATCACCGAAGACAGAGCACCAGTTGATGAGCTTCCTGGGTTTCGCTAACTATTATAGAGAGTTCATCAAAGGCTATGCAGACAAGGTATACCCGATGTAACAATTAATGAGACACAAGGGCAAGAAGTTCACGTGGAACAACGCAGCAGAAGAGTCATTCCAGAGGATAAAGAAAGAGCTATGTGAGGCACCAGTACTGGGTATGCCGACTGAGAAAGGGATGTACGTGCTGGACACGGATGCGTCGGTAGTCGCGATTTCTGGGATTCTCCACCAAGAACAAGAATGGAATGGGAAGACAGTCTTGAGACCAATAGCGTACGGGAGCAAAGTCCTGAGTGACACGGAAATGAAGTACGGAGCACCGAAAGCTGAGATGCTCGCGGTGGTTACCTTTTTCGAGAAATACAGGGCATACCTGGGCAGTGAGCCATTCAAGTTGCGAGTCGACAACAGAGCACTGAGCTGGCTGAAAACGTACTCAATGGACCAAAGTTACATTGGGAGGTGGATAGTTCGCCTGGACGGATACAACATGATAATTGAGCATAGAACGCGAGATAAACATCAGAATGCCGACAGCTTGAGTAAGAAGACGGAGTTCTATGAGAGACAAGAGCAAAGAGAAGCAGACAGACCTGAAATCAAAGATGGCTTCTCATTCATGGACAAGGAAACGTACGACAGTCTTCCACTCACGAGATGGCTGGACAAGTCAGGCAAACCGATAGAAGATCATCCTGAATTGCCTAAAGAGCCTCCAGAGAAGACCATCTTGAGGAAGAGCAAGAGGATTCCGATTGAGATTATACTCAAGTCGAAGATCGTGAAGGAGACGCTCAAGGCAAAAGGCTATGATCTTAACCAGGTGGAAGCAGGAACTGCACAGATAGATGATGACTTAATGAGGTTGCTCGAGAAACTATCAGATGATAAGCCCGTGATCCAGGAGAAGGGTCAAGAGAAACCGGAATTCACTATACTTCGGAGAAAAGAGACAGTGAACGATACTGACTCATCAAGAGGAAGCGTCACTGACAGCAAAGATGTCGTGCGGTCACTAGTTGACAAAATCTCCGAAGACATTCTGGAGCAGACCAAGGTTAGGAAAAAGAAAGTGACGTTCAAGGAAGATACTGAACACCTGGGACTAGGTCAAGAGTCCGGGGAGTGTTCCAGGTTCACGGAAGAAGGAACCGGAGAAGGAAAATTGTCCGGGGAGCGTGAAGGATGGGATGAAGACTCGGATGAGAGCAGCGAAAACCAAGACAGTCTGTGCATGATACTGGCGGAAGAGAAGACAAGGCACCACGACAGGGAGTTACAGACGGATCCATCTTCAGGAACATACAACATGGACATACAGTAGATGCGAGGTGGTGAGGAACTTGAGAAAATGGCGGTCGCAAGGAAACCATTCAGGGAACTATCATGCAACTCGAACATCAGAACGAATCTGGTGCCAGAAGATGATATGAAAATCGTGAAAAGGATGATATGCGTGAAACTGAGTGATGACATCCACAACCCTGGTGAGATGAATGGACAGATCATGGCGCTAAAGGAGCATGTCAAGGCAAGATATAGGCTGTCAGACCTAATAAGAGCCCAGAAGAATGACAAAATGACAAGTAACCTCTCCAATTGGATCCAGTCGGGGGTCAAGGAGAAGGGGGAACTTGAGGAAGACAGCTACAAGATCTTGAGCCAGTTCTACAAAGAAAAGAAAGACTTACTTTATCACACAGCTGATGGAGTGGTAGCATGCAAGAGGAGAGATGAGGAAAAGATATTACACAAACACAACCTCATCATACTACCACAATTGTACCAGACAGAGGTGCTTTTCAGATCACACGACCAGATGGGTCACCAGGGGATAGACAAAGTACAACAAAGGATACTTCACAGATTTGATTGGCCAGGAATGAGAAAAGCTTGCGAGAGATGGGTGAATGCCTGCCTGGCATGTCTCCAGGTAAAAGACCCAAGGAAGATGAAGTTTCCCCTCAAGTCCGTTGAGAGCTCGGAGTTCAATGAAGTGGTGCAGATAGACCATCAAAAAATCGGCATGACAGAGTCGGGATACAACCAGATACTGGTTATAATAGATCACTTCACAAAGTTGGCGGAAGTGGTTCCGTGCCAGACAGCCTCGGCCGAAGAGACATGTGATCATCTGATAACGCATTGGATATCGCGGTATGGTTGTCCAATGACTTTCCAGTCGGACAACGGCAAAGCTTTTGTGGGGGACTTGACAAAAGAATTGATGAAGAGATCGCACATTGCTCAAGCACACTCGACGACCTATCATCCGCAGACCAATGGGTTGGTAGAGAGACAAAACAGGACACTGGTCAACATGTTAAGGGTGTACTGCTCAAGATACATGACGGACTGGGACAAATACCTGCCACAGGTAGTAGGAGCCTACAACAGTACACAGCACTCAACTACGGGCATCAGTCCTTTCATGATGTTGACAGGCAGGGAGAGAGCAATGCCTCTGACATTCTTTTACCCAGAATACGAGGGGAAAAGGACGTCGCCTCAGGCATACGTGAAAGAAGCGATCAAAAGACAAAAGGAGTTGAACGAGCTATGCAGGAGGAACACGGCGCAAGCGCAAATGAGGCAACGTAGGAAATATGACGAAAAAATATTAAGAGCAAAGCCATATGAAGTGGGCCAATATGTGTGGGTCTTCCAAAATGTAATACCGCCCAAGGGAACAAAGAAACTACTCAAGAAGTGGAGGGGACCATTCATGATAACGGAGGTTCATCAACAAGGACGGTTCTATCGCTTGAGTACTGGGCGAGCGGCACATTATGAAAATCTGAAGCCTCACGTCCCATCCCCAGAGGATTGGTGCATACCGAAGGACATGGAGGGTCTTGAGTACCTGGTGGTAGAGCCAGCGTGTGAAGTGAATGAGAAAGGCACTAGAGAGAAAAATGATGGTAATGAGAACTTGAGTTTGGACGACAATGAAAAGATAGGAGTGGAGTCTGATGCAGGATCATTTGTAGAAGAAGACTGGAACGACCCAGAGCAAGACGAGGTGCCGAAATGGATGGAACCGGATCGAACAACACCACCGGAAACCAGGACTGGCAATCGTAAACGCACAGGCATGAGGTACAACAGGTACGGGGATGACTTCTTGATCGATAAGATACAGCCAGACAAATTGGGCGAGGAATTACTGAAGGCAGGCGAACTGGAAGCAGGAGAGGAATGGCAGGTCATTGATGATGGTGGTCATTATCCGCAGGATGACTACTCGACGCCAGAATTAGAAACGGATCTCGAACAGAGTGAGATAGAGAGGAGGGAGAACACGAACTTGAGGATTCTAGAGTGGATGCGTGATGTCAAAGACGAGAGCCGCGAAGGACAAAGCATTCAGCAAGTCGATGTATCAGCAGCGAATTACATGAAGACAGAGGACCCTCTTTTCGTATGGACGGCAACAGACAGGCCACTGGACATTCCTCAGGACAATTCAGACCCGACAACATCGACGGGGACGTCGATAAATATTTTTGTCCGGGGAGTGGGGGTAGGACTTACCCACACCGAAAATTTGATGATAAAGAAGCTCAAGGAAGTGAGCGAATTGGAACTGGAGGAAGAAGAGCCAGAGCCTACTATAGGTCGGAATTTCAAAACCAAATTCGAAATACCCAACGAATACTCGGAGAACATCATGATAACGGATAGCGACTTCATCCTGTCAAACAGGACCAGCGCAATCTGCATCACGGCGGACATGAGTTTCAAATCAAGATTGGAAGCTGACTTCAAAAGAGAGTACCAGAATGTAGAGTTTCTGTTCAGGCAGAGACCAGGACTGGGAGGGATGGCAGCGCTTCCACCGTCAGTGGCACAAGTCCCGGGCAAATATCTGTGCTTCCTAGTAACGAGGGTCAATGACAGGAACACAATCGATCTCGAACACGTGATATTGGCACTAACAAGATTACGAGACTTCATGATTGAAAGAGGGATAACAGAAGTCTCAATGCCGGTGTATGACCCAAACAGGGGCAAACTGAGCCCGAGGGAATTGTACGCTATCCTACATGTGGTCTTTGCAGAAACTGAGATAATGGTGTATCTTCATAAGAAGTACTACTTGAGCATCGCCTGAGTCGGGTACATGGGGGTATCGAGTCGGGTGTGAGGGAGGAGTCTTGAGTTAGGTACTGGGGTGCGGCGCAGGTAAAGGGATCTTAAAGATATGATTGGCATGACAATTGAATTTAAAAAAAAAAAAAAAAAAGAGTTAACGGTGCTAAAACATAAAATGAATCTGCATGCTTTTAAGGAAATTCCAATTGAATTGTTTTAAGTGATATGAGAATGATAAGATTTTAACCATATTGGTAAAAGGGGGGTCCCTAGGTTAGGAACATGACATGTCAGGTTTCAATATGCTTTCTGTTTTCAGATCAAGTTTGAAAAACAAAGTTGAGAGTCCAACTATACTCAAGCGAGAAACAGAGAGAGAAACCTTGATCGAACTCGCGATAATCGGCACTTACAGCAAGTATTTGCAAGGGAACATTTCGAGAGAATTCTTGAGTTGGGTAATACTTGAGTCGGTAAGGTAATTCTTGAGCCGGTAAGGTAATTCTTGAGCTGGTTAACACATACCTGTATACATCCCGAAGTCACAGAGAATGGCAGACAGATTCTGGAAATCCATGCCCGCGGCCCTGAAGAAGCCTACTCTTGATGAGCTGTACAGACGCCTGAGGGACCTGGATTATACCCAAATAGACGAGAGAATGGCGATAATGCTGAATGCCATCCTCCAGTTGGAAGACCAGGGTGAATGCAGGGAGTCTGCGACGGAGGCTGTCTTGATGATCGGCTACACCACCGAGGGAATATCGAACCAAGAACAGACCAGATGGTTGTCTTGGAATGTGGATGGAGGAGTAAGGGGTTTTGACTTGGCAAGGAATCCTGGCCTGAATAACAATACCGAATATGGCGCAGGGGAATTCCCACTACCGACTAGGCCAACAGTAAGATCCACAAGCCAGAGCTCGAGTAGGGTGCCATCGATGTCACGAACGCAACAGACGACCGAGGCATATCCGGATCTAGGTGTTCTAAAGAAAGAGCTCGAGAAGACGCAGAAGGAAAGGAATAAGGCGAACCTCGATCGGGATCAGGCAAAGCTGGATCGGGAGAAGGTTCAGCTGGAAAGGGACCAGGCGGTCAACGAGCGAGACCAGGCTCTGAGGTTGCTTGAGATACAAAAAGCTGAACATCAACAGGAGTTAAGGGTGCGGGAGAACGCCGCAAATCGTGATCAACTGAGGTCGGAATTGGACAGAATAGAACAACGACAACGCGAGCTTGATGCACAGAAGGGAGCCAGGCCGAAGGAGCGAGTGGTCACCAGCTCGAGGCCAGAGTCACGTATGGAGGTGGATGAAGCCCCCAGAGCAAGAGCACGGTTCAACCTTGACCGCGAGGCCCGAGAACACATGAGTGAAGGGTTGGAAGTCTGGATACCGAATGACGCAACGTCTTCCTTGCGTAGCCTAGAGACGCAACCCATACGCCCACTGATGGATGTGGAGCTGCCGGGATATACCCCAACCTCGACCTCGAGTGACAGTCAGGTGAGCGGCGGCTCATCGCGTCTGAAAGAACTGGGCGAGAGATTGCGACAAAAGAGTCGTGAGAGTTCGGCAAGACCGGAGCTTCCCCCGACGTGGAGGGAACAGCCGGTTAGGAGTGTCGTGATCTCGAGTTATAAGAAGAATACAGAGGGGAGGTACCACAGGCACAATCGGCTGGACTGGAGTGCGGAGCAGAAAGCTAGGAGAGACTGCTTTCATGATGCGGCCTGGGTGCAGTACTTGGCGCCACCCCGGGTACCAGAAGGTGCGGTTCACCTAATCGTAGGGGACAGCCTGGTGCGGGTGTTGACCCGGATCCGATCGCACTGGCAGACAGGAATCTTGAGTTTCGCTGGAGCTGCCACGCCACAGATGTTGGCAACGCTTGACATGCTGGGGATGACCAAAGTATACACGGTGACCCTGATGGTCGGGACCAACGATGTATCAAGGGGAGAAGCGAGGAAAATAACAAGGCTGCACGATAAGGTGAGCTGCCTTCTTGAGGAACTGAGGATTCAGATGGACCCCATCCTGTTGACGGTATGTACGGTCCCCTACAACATGATGTTTGATCAGCACGCCTTGGAGATGAACGAGAAGGTGCGGAACCTAAACAAGGTGATAAGAGACATCCACCGGAAGAGTGTGCTCCCTGTCAGACTGTTGGACGTGGCAGAGCGCATGGAGAAAGAGGGATTCCCTGAAGACACCTCCAATGATGGAATCCATTTTGATAGACCAAGGGGAGCAGAGTGGCTAAACGACGTCTTCCAAGAACACATAAACGCGCTAGAGGCGGATCTGGTAGAGACAGCCCAATTCACATTAGGACCACCTCCGAACCCACCATTCCTTGCCTCAAGGGCCTTGTCTGGTCGCTTGGGACCGAGAGTTGACACTAGAGACAGTTCAAGGAGCAGCCAGACCAGATTACAGAGTGCCACGCCAATGGAGTCTGAGGAGGTGACGTCATCAACACCTCCAGGCTGGGCGATATCCTCAGTGGTAGTGGCAGAGAGCAAACGGGAAAAGAAGTCTATGGAGACCGCTCGCTTGAGATATCCTGAGAAGGTGAAAGAACTGGATCTAGAGAGTTTGGAATGCAGGCGAGAATTGGCGGAAACCCTGGGGATCGAACGAGTGTCACACGAGGATTTGAATAGGCATCATTGCGTGGACTGGTTGAAAGCTCATGAGGCGCACTTCTCGAGAGCGAAGTTGATGGAGACCACAGACCTGACTGGAATTCCCACAAAAGCGATCATGGGACCCATTAACTACATACCTCTCAAGCTGCTGGGGAGTCCTGGACTTATAGCAGAACCTCCCAAGCACCGAACTAGCATCGCCAGGATCAGGTTGGCAACCCCGGCACAGTTAAAGGTGGTAGACAAGCTGCTCAATCCGGGAGGAACGGGATTGCCAGATGCCGCTTACGAAGGCTCGAAATTGGCGGAAGACCCCAGGTACGGGAAGCCCTGTGGGAGTACCCAGCTGGCCAAAACCCTGGCAGTTTATGATAGAGCAGATCCAGCTGCTGCGAGAGTAGTCATTGTGGCGGGATCAGACTTCGAAGGAACGTCTCCCAAGTTGTTCTGGCCGGAGACTTTGATATACTCTTTGCCAGGAGCTGAATTAAATCAGATGTTAACTCTGGTGGTGGCAATAAAGTCGGAGATGCCCTGTGAACCTGAGCTGCTATTGTTTGCAGGAATGAATGATCACCTGCACGCGATGGGACTTCTTGAGCAACTAAATGGCGATGAAATTCCGACATCGAGGAAGATATGGG
The DNA here is from genome assembly GCF_963678635.1 of Symsagittifera roscoffensis. Classification (NCBI taxonomy): domain Eukaryota; kingdom Metazoa; phylum Xenacoelomorpha; order Acoela; family Convolutidae; genus Symsagittifera; species Symsagittifera roscoffensis. The sequence continues at coordinate 40,076 of NW_026970816.1, read as the reverse complement.
AAGCCATTCAGGCGTTGTTTGCGGCAATGAATGAAGTGCAAGAGAGTGTTGTCTCGAGATTTGGGTCCAAGACGAAGGTGGTGTTTACCACATCCCCTGGATACGCGAATATGCCACCCGCCCTACAGTTCGTGTACGCGGTCTTGATCCTGATAGCAGAAGGGAATGAATGGCGGATTCTAATGGCAGCCCCCAATCGGGAGTTGGAGCCATCGAACCTGAGGCTTCGCAAGTCAGAATTGGCGGCGGCATGGGCGGACATATCTCATGCACTGAGGGGCTTTTATGGACTAGCCGACATCCTGATCGTATTAGACGAGGTGCTCTTGCTAGAGATATCGAACTTTGCCAGGCAACTCAAGTTCAGCCCAGTCATCGGGGACGATCACCCGGCGATAAGCAAATTAACGGCCAGCTTGTGGTTTCGGAGTATGGACGTGAAGATCACAAACTCCACCAGCAAGTCTAGAGGTCCCAGTAACGAGAGAAGAAATGTGGCCGAGACGGAAAAGCAATTAGAATCGATGAAATATCGTTTGACCCAAGAGAATGGCTGGTGGCCATTTTTGACACCAAGGCTGGAGAACGCCACGAACAAGACAAGGGAGGAAGCACCACCCCTCGTGAAACAAGTCTGGAGTTTTCTGGAGAAACAACTGGAGCTGGCCGAAACAAGAGACATGACGGTGGTTAGATTTGTCTCGGCCGCCAATGAAGTGACGATTGGAGGGTTCTGGAGAGAGCACGCCAAAGGCAAATTGAAGACTAGGAGGGATTACGAGATTCTCAAGTTCTTGAGTCCTTGCTGGGAGAAGGAATTCTTGGCAGGAATATTCGGTACCACGGCGACTATCTTTGGAGCCTTCGTGCAGGAGATACTGGGCATGCCCATCAGCCTGCTCTTGGCCCTGTATTTGGTCTACCCCAGATACTTGTTCAACATGGGCCCAGCTTTCATGTTTAGTCGAGGAGTGGAGACACTTCGAGTTGATGGGTACCTGGCACTAGTACTCTTGACCCATGGGGAATTGGTGTCGTTTCATCGATTAATGGAATATGGAGAGCCTCTGTCTATGGGGAGAGTCCACACGAGCATTGAAACCAGCTCCTACAAGTGTGCCGCAGGGTTGAAGACGTTGCTAGTACAATACCTCATGATGCAAAATCGGCACATGACGGGTGAAGATGAGAATCCAACTTCGAGAGAAGAATGGAAGAAGACGAACAGAGGGATGCCTCTGCTGACGGACCTATGCCTGGCAATGAGGTCGGACCCAATGGGGATAATCCGGGGCCTAGAGGAGGTGGTGACCTGCATTTATGGTCCAGCAGTGACGTACGCGTTCCCAGACCCCTGGTGACAACGTATCGTCACTCTGTAACGCACTTGAGTCTTATCAGTATACTGGATGGGACGGCGTTAAATTGGTGTCAGCAGGAGGTGCTCAGAGGGCGAATGAGCAACACGGTACTCTTTGGAAAGGTGAAAGATGCCGAGCTAATAGTGTACAACTTCACGGGGCAAATGCAATGTAGAATGGGAGGCAAGCGAGAGGGTCCCATCGAAATGTATCCCAAATTCTGGAACTTGAACCCATTGACGGCAGACGGACGAGAAATTTTGAGAATTCCTGCCTGGAAGGAGTGCTTCGCATTGGTGAAGAGGGAGCTGGAGACCATAATGGAGAAAGAAATCCTCCCAGCCACCATGCCTGAGTTCCCAATAGTCAGGAGGATGACCTTAGGAATGAATAGTCCCTTGGTAGTTCCCTCCATAATGGCGAGGATGACGACGGAGGAAATGCAGAAGGATTTCACTGATGGCTGGGACCCCCTGTTCATCGGCTACACGGCGGCGGTCTACTTCCATACCAGCGAGACGAAGGTAAATTCGTGGACGACGCAAGCGAAAAAGAGTAGAGGTTCGCAGCCCCCAGGATATGAGGTGCGGAAAGTCTTGAGAACTCTAGAGAAGGAGGGACTTGAGAACATGTTACCCATATGGGATGACGGCAGGATGATCGTGATGGAGGGGCACGTCGCATTGGTGGACGACATGAAATTTGCCACGAGAAAATATAAGGCACCCTATGGCTTGGAACAGGTGGAAATAAGACAGGAGGGAACAGAACTAGATGCAGCAGGTCAACTGCATGTAGCACTGACGGAATACAAAAAGCTGGATCCTACGACACCATCACCACTGTCAGTGGACACGCCTGGAGACAAGAGGAGTGGACCCGTCGAGGATCGATTTAAGAAAATTCTCGAGAGAAGGAGACATGAGTCAGAAGAAGAGAGTATGGATGAAACTCTCAGTGAAGCCGGTGAAGACATGGAAGTGGGGAATACGCCTGAACCAGGGCCATCAGGGGAGGAGCTCACCACTCAAGAGCTGTTGAAAGACTTGAGCGAGGAGAATTGGGCAGATACGGCCACCCCACCCCTGAATCCGTCCCACCGGAAGAATCTGGAATTGCCATTGGCAAGTGAAACCTTCAATATGGGGATGATACTCTTGAGCTCGGAGGAAAGGGAAAGGAACACTTTCGAAGGGAACAGGGACATATTCCTGGGATCCCTGAAGGACGATGCTTGGCAGGAGTTCTTGGAAGAATTCAATCAAGAAGTGGGCAGCGAGACGACGCTGGACAAGATCAAGGGACACAGTCGTAAGATTTGGAGAACCGCTTCTGATAGGAACGGGCCTGGATGAGAAGGCGAGAAAAGAGCTACTGAGCAAGCTGGTAGAGCTGAGGAATTCACGATCGAAGACTAGAGAAGAAAAATGTGAGGACAGCTCTACTCGGAGACAAAAAACTGTAGATAAAATGGTTGATTATATAAAAAGGGATAAGGTTGGGACTAGTAATATGATTAAAAGTACTAATATCCTTAAGGCTCGAGCAGGGGGAGGCAAGAGTTGGAAGGAGTGGATGGAGAGGTCGAATCAGTGATGGTAGCCACAACACCCTCAAGTAGAGATGTGAAGACTCGCAAGAGGAAGAGAGAAGTGGAAGGATTGGGTAGTCCTTCAGTGGATGCTGTTTCGGAAGGAAACTTGAGAGAGACGGCGCCCATGATTTTGGCTCGATGCAAGACGGCGGCATACAAGAGCAGCTCGGAGCTCAGAAGACCACTTGAAGTAGAGAGGGAAATAGAGGTTTCCACCAGTTCGACATCGGAGGAAGACTTCAAGCCTCAGAAGATAAACGTGAAGAGAGGTTCAACGAACGGACAGACATGGGAAGTAGATGTCGGCAAAGAATGGATCTCGAAGGCACACCAGGCCACGGGCAAGCGAGTGTCAAGTGATCCATTGGAGAGGAACAAGACGAGGAACACCTCCCGGACGTGGTGGGTGGCCCTTGAAACATTGAAAGAAATGGAAGACTGCTGGAAGAAGTTGGACAGTGGAGTAGCTCGCAAGCGACGCAATTGGGCCACCCAGCAAAAGGCCGAGGTTAATAAAATAGAAATGGCAACTCATCTGAAGAGGTCCTGGCAGAGTTTGTTGAAGGATCATTTTGAAGAAGCAATGAGGACACCCTCATCAGCACCACCATTAATGGCGAATCCCTTCGTTAGAACTGCAGGACAATTAATGTTCACCTGGAGTCTGGTGGGGATAGAGTTGGAAACGCTGACCTCGTATGACAGGCTGAAGTTGGGAAGCAAGAAGCTAGATGTGTATCAGGCACTGATGCAACACGTAGCCAGGGATAATTCAGGCTTGAGCCTGGCTAGAAGAAAGGACGCCACGTGTTTCTTGAGATGGATAATGTCGATGATGTCTGATAGCACCATCCTGGCATGCCAACAGAGAGCAAGCGTAAGCAAAACCATGGAAAAAAGAGTCTCAACGGTCATCTTGAACGTGTATCAGAGCACAGGAATAGAAAAGGAAGAGGGTTCCAGACTATCCCTAGAGAACCATAGGAAGCTAGACGAGGTACGGAGGTTTTATAATAAGAAGTTCGAAGAAGAACATGATGTTCACCGTAACCTGGCCTCGTCAGAGCAGTACTCGAGGCTCAGCGAGAAGGGGGAATACCAATATGTGTCTGGAGTGATGGGAATGGCCTACAACCCCTTCTTAGACTCGGAAGCTGGAGGAGCCCACAGGAACCATGAGGTAGCGGAGCTACTGAAGTTTTGGACAGAAAGAATAATGGAAATAGACGCGGTGGAAAAAGAGGGGCCGAGCCTGGGTCTGATTCTTGAGAAAACACCAGAGGTGGTGAGCATACCGCGTTCAAACAAGAGAGTTGGAGTGAACATGGGCGATGGAAATGGCTTGTTAACCACGAACTTGGGAGTGGTATGGAAGCTATTAAGACCCTCCTGGTGTCCACATCCCCACGCGAGTCTGATCGAGGAAACCACCGAGCGAGTGAGGTTAGCACCAACGGAAGATGAAGATCTGGCAAAGTTGAGTGTGCTGCATAAGCTAATTTCACCTCAGATGCAAGAGCCAGGCGAAAAGACGAGTAATCCCGGGTCAGCAAAGAAATTGGAGCCGGGTAGCTGTCTGGATTCGACGTGTGGAAACGGAGAGCACACCTGCGATGGACGGTCATGCGTTAGAATACTGTCATTTCAAAAAGAAGACCTGGTCACTTGGTTCGAAGACATAACAGAAAGGGAGAAAAGTGAAGTGCAAATAGTAGCGGAGTGTTACGCGAGAACCACGGTGAATATAGCGACAGCTCTCGGATTCTTCTCGAGAATGTGTAGTCTGCAGTCACTGGAAAGACTAGAATCTGAACATCATTTAGTGACGGCGTTGAGCGTAGAATCATGGCCCGGGGTGTTGCAGGTGACTCAAAAACACATCCGGAGCTGGAAGGTTGGTCTCGAGGCGGAAATGGGATTTCCCATGAGCGAAGCTTATGGCTTGCCATTGAACGCGAAATCGCTGATAGGGTCAATGATGGCCAACTTGTGCGGAAGTCACTACCCACTGCACATGGTGATGGTAGAAGCATCCAGCCAGAGAGTACTGGTGGACAAGGCCTTCTCAGTGCCCAAGTGCGTGAGGTTGGCTCGGATATCGCATCACTCGCACAAGTTGTTGAGAAAAATCAGAGGGACAGTACCAAAAGAATTGAGAGATGACTTGAGTGAAATCTGGGGAGAAGAACTTTTGAAGTTGGAGAGAGAGAACACAAGCGATCACGAGAGACAAAACGTGATCGGAAAACCTGTGGGAAGTGCTCCAAACCTGGAAGATAACGACACGATGCATGAGAAAATGATGGAGCTTGAGCCTCTCTTGGAAGCCTCGGGGGAGCGTAACCTCAGGAGCATTGAAATCACCCATGGAGAATGCCCATGCCACTGTTTAGCGCAAACGGTGTGGTATCCAGATCACAAGAACCTTTGCCTGGTGTGGGATATGGAAGAAATCCGGTCGATCGGACTACCGGATCACCGACAGAAGGTGACGATCTTGGTAGTGAGTACGATCTTGGCTCTGAGATGGATAGAAGAGAATATAACGAAGTATCGGGAAGCGGGGACGCCAACGGCAGAGTCAATATACGCGATAGACTACAGTAGGAGACTCGAGTTGTTTGAGACTGCGTGCAAGGTATTCGCCATACCAACGGAAGTCAGACATGTCTGGAGCCGTTTGAGGTACTTCCCATGGTTTCGGGCGACGCTGACGTCCTGGTTGTACATGACAACGAAAGATCACATGAGAAAACATCAAAAGGAGTATCGACAGTTCCAGGCCGAGATTGGGCCGGAAGCTTTCAAGAGACCCCTGTTAACCCATCGTAATGCAATCACGACAGGATGGAAGAGAGTGGGTAAAATGTCTAGAGACAATACCAAGGCGAGGGAATCGATACTAGAGGAGGACCTGGCGAAGAACGTGAGCTTGAGCCTGCACAACTCCTTTTGTTTGAACCGGGAATCTAGGGTGAAGGCACTACCCAACCAAGCAAAGAGGTTGCAAGAGCAAAGAGAATGGATGCGATCCTACGAGCAGCTGAAGGCTTGGGAGGAGATTGTGATTAGCTCCGATGATGAAGAGGAACTGTTGAGACAGTTTGCCGTATCTAGTACTTCAGGGTGCAGTACCTCCAAGGCGAAGAGTGCGAGATGAGCAGGTGGCTCGAATGGATCTTGAGTCTTGAGAGGGAAAGGGGGGCTTGAGCGTGGATCCGGGTGAAACTTGGATTCACGAAAAAGAAGTTTTAACAAAGCAAATATTGTTATTAATATACTATATTTATTATATAAATCAAAATGCTGCATGACAATTTCCTGATTGAATAGGACAAAAGAAATTTTAAATGATTGGCTTGGAAAGCAAGAATTCAAGGGTGCAGGTGTGTGCAGATTTTAATTGCTGTTTAGCGATAGTGTGAAAATTTTACATGGCTGTGAATTTTGGGGTGTAGATAAGCTTAAGTCTGCTGCAAACTTCTGTAAATGACCACTGGCACTGTATCTTGAGTAACACTTGGTTTTCTGGGACTCACTGGCAGAAGACAGCACGCGATGAGGACATCGATCTCGAGTCCGGGGAGTATGTGCCAGTCGGTCATATTCGGAAGTTTGACCTTGAGAGAAGCAAAAAACACTTGATTTTGGAGTGAAATTTAGTTTTTCAAAATTTCGAATGGAACCTGTCATGCACGATTTTCTCGCGATAACTGAAAATCAAAAAAGAGAAGTCAGAACGATCGAGTGACAATCGCGAAAAAGTTGCTAGAAAAATCAGTGGGAAATTGCTATTCGCAATTTCAGTAGCGATAATAATCTAGAGTAGAGCTGTCCCATCTAGAACAGAGACGAGCGCATCCCCACGAACTGGATTGTTGTGATTGGAGTATTATTCTAAACTGGACTAGAGTGAACCTTCGGTGGAAAGGTGGACAGCTAGAGTGTCCCAATGGTTCACGAGAACTGACATTCTAGAGTACAAACTTGTTCTTGTTATTAAAACTGACAAACATTAAACTCATTTTAGTTACTTTATTGATTCTTGAGTTGCACACCGACTTATTTACTTCCTGGTTCTTGAGCGTGCTACAATGTGAGTACTAATTTAAATTTCTAGAGTGTGTTTTATGATCGTTATGTTGAGGTAAGGCGAGTTTTAGGTTGATCCATCTGAAATGGATCAAAGTTCCACTGTCTAATAAAAAGTAACTTAACGGATTGTTCCAACCCGGTTTTTAACGGCGTTCATGTATTTTGGGTATCTAGAGACCTGAGTATGGGCACGTTATTAATTCTAGAGTGGGGGGATATTTTAGTAGTAGCCTTTAAGCTGTAACGGGTCGTAGTCTCATGTCACAAGCGAACCGAATTGGCTCCGACTGATTTGAGGTACAAAAACACAAGAGATAGTGTCCCTGACTCTTGAGCCAAAGGTTATAGGGCCTATTTTTCTTAAGCCTCATGTGTGACTGCAGTAGACGAATGTTACAGGTATCTTGAGTTGCTTGGGCTAGGAATTGGTTGTTGAGTAGGTGGTGGTGGCCGGCGACTTTAAGCATCTTGCATTCATTATGTAGATGGTCTATTGATGTAAGGCGAATGGCTCCCGTGGCTGTCCGTAAAGCAGTGTTCTGAATCGTTTGTAGTTTCTGTTGGTTAGTTTTACTGATTATTGGTGTCCAAGCAGGCGAGGCGTAGTCCATACATGATCTTCCGATGGCACGATAGGTTATCAGTTGTGTTTCTTTATCTTGCCCCCAGTCAAGTCCTGAAAGCGCACGGAACGCGTTGTTTCTTTTGGCTACTTTTTTGCAGACGTTGGCTGTGTGTTGTCCGAAGGTCAGCATGGTGTCGTATGTCACTCCCAGTAGCTTCGGTGTCTTTTCAAGCTTCAGCTGAGAGTTGAACATAGCAACTGGCGGGTGCGTCCTGGCTTGGCGAGGGTCAGGCGTGAAAAGAGTGACTGTTGTCTTCTCGAGGGACACAATTAGTCCGTTGTGTTCCAAGAAGTCGATGAGTCGAGAGAGGTAAGACCTTATCTTTTCACTGGCGAGGTCAATGTTGTTGCTGGTGATGTAAACAATCATGTCGTCGGCGTAGGTCTTCAGTCGTGTCGGGTGGTCTGGAACAGGCATTTTGCTCATGATGAAATTGAACAAGCAAGGGGAGATGCACGAGCCTTGCGGCACTCCCGTGTGGATATTCTTGGCGTTGGAGGTCGCATATCTGAACAAGGTGCGGGCCATTCTACCTCGGAGGTAGACAGGGAGCCAGCGAGTCACAGCGGGGTTGAGAGTGGACTGGAGCAAGTGTCTCAGAAGCTTGTCTATATTGACGCGATCAAAAGCTTGGCTGAGGTCCACGGCTGCCAGAACAGTCCTGTCGGGCGGTCAGTCCTGTCGTACACAAGTCGCTCGAACACTCGTGCAAGAATGGGAGACAAGAAAATGGGGGAGCATATCTTTACAATTCACATGGTTAGAGCATTTAGGTACTGGCTTAGAGCATCACAGTTTCCAATGCGTGGGAAACTTAGCAGAGCTCAACGACAGGTTAAAAATATGTGTCACAGGTGGTAACAAACATTAGCCTAACTGTTGTGATAAACTTATTAAATAGCTTGTCCATTTCAAATTCACAGACCGTGTAATTTCAGATAATCTGAGCTAGAGGACTGAATCGATACACTATTAACAAGTCCCACGCCTCTAGCTTTGTGGGTGAAGATTGTTAATGGTATATATAATTGGAGCCAGTTCCCTCAAAGCCTCAACCGAATTAGCCCCAAATAAATTGATGAGAGTATTGTCCCGAATCAGTTTTGCAACGGAAGGACTGAGTCTCAATCCCAAATCTATCCATAACGTCCTGAATCTCGACTTTCTCCTGGAAAAGGGATCACTCAGGAACAAAAAAAAGATAATCCTTTGGCACGACGTGCTGAATAACACGATCACCAAACATCGACTCAACAACAAGAAAGCAGAAACAGTTCCGAACCTAATCAAAACATTTAGAAAAAGAAAGTCGAAAAAAAGAAGCGATAGAACGAACACGAAAAGAAGCAGGCTTCAAAATCAAAAGAAGAACAAGAAGAACAATAAGAAAAACAAGAAATAGTAAGGTTAGAAACTCTTTTTTTTTGTAGATTTTACTCTGGTAGCTACCTGGAACTTAGTTGTTCTGGAGCGGCCTTGGTGAAGTCTTTAAAAATGAGTAACCGTACAGGGAAAAACACAAATAAAACACAGGTTGATGAGGCCTGGACGTGTGTAACCTTAGAAAAAACTACGGAGATCCCTTGGATCAAGTATTGGAGTGCGATAACTGTGCAAAACATTTTTGTGCAAAATGTTTGAAAATGCCAACGGCAGTTTATGATTACATGTCGAAATCTAAAGGAATATGGTGCTGCGACAATTGTACCGAGGATGTAAAGAACCTAATGAAAGACGCAGTGACTCCAAAAACACATCGGGACATATCCAAAATGAGGACCGATCCGGATAAAACTGTTGATTCCGTGTAAATTCTAATAGAGGATTTTTATTACTTCATGAATGGAACAAAAAACAAAGCACAGCCAACAATGGGATCGAATGCAAATCCCTGGGAGATAGAACCAAATGTCACTAAACATCTGAAAGACATAATCCTTGAAGCTGGAGCTGAGCCAAAAAGAGAAGAGGAAGAAGATTTAAGAAGAAAACGAAATCTAATCATACACAAAGCACCGAAAAGTAAATCAACCGAACCGAAACTGCGACAGAATGAAGACATGTCATTAATCCGTGAGCTATGCGCAAGCACAGAAATTGAATCAACAATAGTTAAAAATTGCACTACACTTGGCATATTATCTGAGGACCACGAAAACGAAACGAGTCCAAGACCATTGAGAATCACACTGGAATCACAGGATGATGCTGAACGCATGATGAAAAATCTGACAAAATTGAAGTATGCCAAGGATGAGCTAAATCACCTGAGAATCACTCCAGACAGGAGGATGAAAGAGAGGGAAAATGTCAGCTTCCTAGTGCAGCGAGCAAAAAACTTAACAGCAGAGGAACCCAGCAACTTCATTCACATTGTCAGAGGGAACGAAATTTTCAGAGTGAAGAAAAGGGAGATAACAATGATGCAAAGAACAACGCCGGAAACAGAGAACTTTTTGAGCTCTGGTTCGGGAATGTAGACACCCTAAACCCTGAAAAGTTTATAGAGTTACAAACGCTAATACATCAAACAAACATGTTACCGCACGTTATTGCTCTTACAGAAGCTAAACCTAAGAATTCTGTAAACATATGAAACCCAATTTGGCACAAACTTGATTGCTACAACTTAAAACACAAAAACATGAATCCGAATGAAAAAGGCAGAGGCATGCTACTTTACATTCGCAAAGACATCGAATATAAAGAAATAGACGATGACTCTAGATTCGAGGAACTGCAAGTGTTTAACTTGATTTTAACGGAGGGAGAAGTTGTCATCGCTTCAACATATCGGAGCCCATCATCAACTCACGAAAACAACTCCAACCTCAACAATTTTTTAAGAAAATAGGAACAAGTCGATCTAGATACATTGTGCTGGTAGACATGAACTTCCGAGATATAGACTGGAAATATGTGAGCACGAATCACGACGAAAACAGCAAAAAACACCATTTCATTGAGGCGGTCAAAGATTCTTATCTCGACCAACATGTTGACAGACCAACACGCGTGGCAAAACATAATGAACCGTCACTCCTAGACCTCTTATTAACTGATAAAACCTTAGGACCATCTTCCATTGAATACATCTCTCCACTGGGGAAAGGTGACCACACACTGTTACAAGCAAAATTCAACCTTTGGACAACAAGGCGCTCCAAAGAGAGGCTAAATTACTCAGGTCTGACTTAAAAAATAATCTAATTTACGAAGATTTGCTAACCCTTGAACAAAATTGGAATAAATTCAAAAGTACTCTTGATTCTGCCACCAAGAAATTTTTACCTAAAATAAAAATCCGGATAAAGCAACACAAATTGCCAATGAGCTCCGAAGTAAGAGATGTACTTCGAGATAAACATAAAACTGGGAAAGATTTCAAGAAAAAGAAGTCGCAGAGAAACTATGAAAACTACACATCGGCTCGAAACAAAGTCAAGAAATTGACACGACAATGTGTTCGAAAGCACGAAGAAGATGTATCCAAAAGCATCAAACACCAACCTAAAAAGTTCTGGAAATACGTGAATAAGAAAATTAAAACAACCGAAACAATACCGTCTCTCAAAATTGGACCAGACAAGTGGGCCATGAACGACAAAGATAAAGCTGATACTCTTGCCAACTTTTTCAGTTCTGTATTCACGATCGAAACACCAGGCAGCTGGGAAGTAGTGGATTACTAAGAAAATCAGATATCTGATGACCTCTTTATCTCCAAAGAGACAATCCTAAATGAACTCAATGCGCTAGACACTACGAAATCAATGGGGTCAGATAACGTACACCCTCGGGTATTGCGAGAATCCCGATACGAAATAGCTGAAATGATGAGTGGTTTAATGCAAAGTTCTTGGGAGAAAGGTGAAATACCAGAAGATTGGAAATGCGCAAATATAACAGCAATTCACAAGAAGGATGCAAAAAGTGATCCTAACAATTACAGACCTTTTAGCCTGACATCCATTTGTTGTAAAATTATGGAAAAAATCATCAGACGTTACCTCTTTGAATTTTTAGAAAACAACAATATCATATCAGACATTAATTCGGGTTTTTACCAGGGAGATCAACGACCCTACAGTTACTGAGAGCACTTGACGACTGGACAGCAGAACTGGACAGAGGTAACGAGGTAGATATCATCTACATTGACTTCCAAAAAGCCTTTGATAGTGTACCCCACAAAAGACTACTAAACACAATTTCGAGATACGGGATCAGAGGAAAAACTCTCGAATGGATTACCTCATTTTTAACAGAAAGAAAACAAAGAGTGGTGGTCGACGAAAGTTTTTCGGAATGGGCACCCGTCATCAGTGGAGTCCCACAAGGGTCTGTACTGGGACCAATTCTGTTCTCAATATACATAAATTCGATGGGGGATAGAATCACATCCCAAATGCTCCTCTACGTAGATTATGCAAAAATCTACAGATCGGTCGCAGCTTTAGGTGAAGATGAAGAACTGCAAAATGATCTGAAGGTAATTTTGAAACGGGCTGATGGTAGCCTTATGAAGTTCAACATGACAAAATGACATACGGTCACGTTAACGGGAAGGGTAAAACTAGCGGAACGAAATTACACCTTGGATGGGAATACATACCTTAATAATGTTCAAACCGAGAAAGACTTAGGGGTTATAGTTGACTCGAGACTACTATTCCGTGAGCACATTGCCAAGAAAACAAGTTTGGCCAACGGCATGGTCGCGATAATACGGAAAAGCTTCATCTATCTTAACGCTGAAGTACTAACAACCCTATATAAAGCCCTAGTGAGAACGCACCTGGAATACGCAAATCAGTGTTGGAACCCATACCTGAAAAAGGACAAGATCATGATTGAGAACGTTCAACGGCGGGCGACAAGACTGGTTGCAAACATACAAAAACTTAGTTACCCGGAAAGACTGAAAGCTCTGAAACTGCTAACGCTGGAGTATAGAAGGAAGCGCGGAAGAATGATAGAAGTCTTCAAAATTTTGAATGGAATGTACGATGCCGCAGCAACGGAAGGACAGTTTACGATCAATGAAAAAGACACCCGAGGAAACCTGTACAAAATTTTAACGAGGAAAACTAAAACAACAGCAAGACAAAACTTCTTCACTATCGCAGCCATTAACGACTGGAACTCATTGCCTGAAAGAATAAAATCGAGCCAGAACGTCAACATATTCAAAGCAAGACTTGACAAACTATGGGCGTCCGAAATGTGGCAAAATGGACGTCGGAATGGCTAAATGGACGTCGACGAAAGAGCTGGTCGATAGAGGCCGAAGCTTATAGACCAGAATTGAACTCTTGAACTTGTGAACTGGTGAACAAACAAAGAGAGTAGTCACGCAAAATCCGTTTCGGGATTCTACCTGGTCCTGTTTCATTTTGCGCAAATGCTTGAAGACTTGGTGTTCTGCAACCACTGGTACCTCATAACTTGCTGTTCCCTAGAATCATAAGGAACTGGAAGTATGTGCAGTCGGTCATAGAGAAGAAGTTGGAGTTATTTTCAATTCAAATGGAATTATTCAAAATTACGACTTCGCCCTGTCATAAGGAAGTTTTTTGAGGCAACTTAAAATCTTAACTCAAGAATGAGAACAGCCGATTAGCATTTGCGAACAAAAACAAACACAAGAAGCACCCGAGATTTTTGAGAAGGTTGATTTAGACTCTGATGAGAACATGATTTTTTACATTTTGAAAATTTGTACACTAAATTTCCATTCAAAGAGGCTATCGACATTGCACTCAAAAAACTTTATGAGCAGGAGAAACCTCCGGACATTGCACGCAATCTTGAGAAGAGATTGCTACAAATTGCTGTAGGTCAAGTGCACTTTAAGTCATATGAAGTGCATCTAATTTATAGCAATGATTCCTCTCATGTTTGTTTTCATGTCTTGGAAAACTAAGTTTTAAATATATGTTTTGCAAAGTACGGCTTATGCTGTCTTATGGTCAATACATTTTTATGAAAATGCGCAGCCTTTTCACGCAATTTTTAAACCACAATGATTATTTTTATAGCTGCAATGATGGTTATGATGGTTTTGACACCCAAAAAGCATTTGACTCCGTGCCTCATAATGTTACGCTTAATAATTTTACAGCTTTTGGTTTTGATGACGCGTTTATTCATCTCATTTCCTCTTGTTTGTCGCATGACGTTCAGAGAGCGCGTGTTGACAATTCTCTGTCTTTTGAAGGGCGCGTATCAAGCATCCTTGGCTCCCTGCAATTTCAAATTTATGTCAACGATCCGCTAGATGGTGAAAACCATTCTAATCCATATTCATTCGGTGATGACTTAAAACTTCTATCGAGTGGCTCTTGGCTGAATGGAGTCTCCGCGTGGTAAAAATTTAATGGCGTCAATTTTTTCACTGACAAGACATAACTCTTCCCAAATGTTTACTCTACTACCATCTTCTATTTAAATGACGCATCAATAGGATGTGTTCAGCAAATCAAAAATTTGGGTGTTTGCATTTCTCCGAGCTAATCGTGGAACCAGTATGTTGGCTCTCAACTTGGTAAATTTTCCCGCTGTTTTTCTTAATTAAAGAGAAAATTTCCATCTAAATCCCCTAGCAAAACGAGGTATCAGATGTATCTCTCTTGCATACAATCCACTTTTTAATAAACTTCTTGTTTTCGGTACCCCAGTATTACATACTTTTGTAAATTAGAAAATGTGCAGAAGAAGGTTAATCGTTGGATAACAGATGCCATGATTATTAAAAAATTGTGGTTCAACTGAAGTTATTGATGGTAGGCTATCATCTTAGTTTTCCTGATTGTATCCTGTTCTGCAAAATATTGCACAATTACTAAGATTTCAAGGTTTTCTATTATGTATCTTTTGACTCAAATTTACCGAGAAACTTTTTTTCTGTTCCTGTTTCTCTGAAGTTTTCCACGAGAAACTTTTTTTCTGTTCCTGTGAATGGCAGAGAAACTTTTTTTCTGTTCCTGTTTCTCTGAAGTTTTCCACATGTGGTAGCTATATTATGAGAACAAAGAAAAATCTAAGCTATGTTTTAGCCAAACCGAATTTGGACGTTTATAGTCTCTTGAAGAATATAAAATTGACTCGTTGGAAGTTTTTGTTCAGTGATCTTCAATCCAAAGTTTACCTCGACTTTTCCTGCACCTTTTTTTGACAAAAATCGGTGCAACACATGAAGAATTTGAATAAGTTGTCGATCTTAACTTTTCTAACAACTCGTATTAACATAATTTTGTTTTTTGATTTAGCCCAAAAAAGTCATTGAAGTCTTTATCTATTTATCTCTATGTGGTATACACAGTGGGATGGTAGGCTATGGGAGCATCTTTTGAAGTCATTCTGGCAAATTTGTGGATGAAAGAGTTTGAACCTGTATTGAGGAAGTACGTTCCCAAAATTTGCAAGCCAATGGAATATCTGAATGTTTTGTACCCAGAATACAGAATGCAGAGAAAAAATTAAGTATAGTCAGAGGTGTTAATTGTGAAAATTGTCTAAATTGGTTCCATCTTGTGGAATTCCTGTTCAGATAGGGACTGAGACTGCGTGGGATGGCAGCATTCCCTCCTACAGTGTTACATACACCTAGCAAGTACCTGTGTTTTCTTAAAAAAGGATCAGCAAAAAGGGTACAGTGGATTCGGAACATGTCGTGTTGGCGTTTACCCGGCTAAGGGATTCCCTGGTCGAGAGAGGAGTGAAGCTTGCAATGCCAATCTACTACTCAAATAGAGGTAGGTTGAATCAAAGAGAGCTCTGGGCCAATACTTGAGTATTACCTAGCATCCATGCAAAGGATTTTCAGCCGGGACCCGTCAAATAGGCTTGAAGTAGGTTTCAAGAAAATAAATTGTGGGTTCTTGAGTCTTGTTTTGGTAACGAGCCTATGCATATAAAAATGGCATGCAAACGAGAGAGAGAGAGAGAGAAAGAGAGAGGAGTAAATTCCTTAAGGGGGCTTTGAGAGCAAATGTCTAAAACTAATCTGATATACAATTTGATTGTAAGGTAATCCAGATGTTTAATTAATTCTCACCAGATGCTTCTAAATAACAATTGAGTGATTTTTAACTTCGGATTGAATAGAATTCATAAGGGAAATTTTGTTTTAAGTAAGAGATGATTGATTGACAACAGCTCTAGTTTCTTAACCTTCATAGCATGAACGCTCTCCTTTGTAGAGAAGAACAACTCGTACTGATTTCGATTGGTCGCAGGCAATCGAATAAATTATCTTTTCAGACTTAATTATAAAAATTACTTACAAAGAAGATTTAAAAATCATAACAAAAATTGAAGCACTCCATAAAACCACACAAACAAGAGCGAGCACAACGAGAACACTTAAATTAAAGCCTCTCGATTTGATAAATCTTGAGTGGACACTTCCGGAGAAAGGGTAGTCTTCAGTCGGTAAATCGTGAGTTACCAATGTTGGATATGGCAGATCGCTTATAGAAGTCAGTACCAGAAGCCTTGAAGAAATCAGTGCTGGATTACTTTTACAGACGCTTGAAGAATCTCGATTACACCCTGGTGGATGAACCAGTAGCAGTGATGCTGAGTGTTGTGTTACAACTGTAGTCCCAGGAAGAGAAGAGAGAGTCCGCCAGGGAAACTTTTTTTTTGATGGTTTGCTACACGTCTGAAGGAATCTCGGATCAGGGATAGACTAGATGGAGTACTGATGGGGGCTTGAGAAGGTATGACTTGGCAAGGAATCCGGGCTTCTGTGACACTACTGGGTACGATGCTAGGGAAATCCCAATCCCTATCCGGCCGACGACTAGAACTGGAGTCCAACCGATCGGCAATGCGCCCTCGAAGACTCAAGCACAGCAGACGGAGATCGACTACCCTAAAACTACCATGCTGAAGAAATATCAGGAAAGGACCCAGAGCGAGCGGTACTAAGTGAAGCGAGAGCTTGCATAAGCAACGCGTGAGCGTGAACGGGAGCCCATATTTCATGGGAGGGACCAGTTGCAATTTGAACTAGATTAGGAAATAATTACAGAATTACTAGAATTAATTCATCAGGAGGCCACCAAGAACATTGCCAGGAAGACGACACAACAGGTGGCGTCCAGTGGGCAACTAGTGACTTCGTCGAGGCCTGAATTCAGAATGGGCCTCGACAAAACACCTAGGGCTTTTATAATTTTTTACAAAACTGGTCAAGAACATATGGGCGTTGACCTAGAGGCGTGGGCGCCACTAGAACCAACGCCGTTCATGGGTGATCTAGTTATGGACAGGTTAAACCGTTGTCGATAAGTGGCGACCTTGTCGTGTTTGACACCAGCACGCGACAGCAAAAGAAACGTTGTGACCTAGAGCTTGAGGGAACTGCCAGACAAGTTGCAAAAAAGTACGCCCGAGAGCTCGATTCCTGAAGAAGCACCTGAATCTTGGAAGATACATCTCGCGCAAGGACTGATCGTTTCTATTTACAAGAAAGACGTGAACGGTAGATATCAGAGACACACTGGACTGGAAAACTGCCCAAAGTGCCAGAAGAGAATGCCATTGAGGACTCTGCCTGGGTGGGTTACTTGACGAAAAAACGACCACCTGAGATCGCGATCCACTTGAGAATTGGATCACAGCCTCGTGCAAGTTTTCACTCGAGTAGGAGCTCATTGGCAATTGAGTTTCTAGGAATCTTGAGTTTCTCGGGTGCAGCTGTGCCTCAGATGCTGACTTCACTGTAAATGCTTAAAGTAAGGAAGCTGCACACTGAAATAATGATGAGGGGAAATAATGTCAAGCCCAGAGACGAGTCTCATAAAGTGACTCGGTTGTCAGAGAAGACAGTCTACTTGGTACATCAGGTGAGGAAACATTTAGATCCGACGATACTTTGATATGTAACGCACCATTCAGCATGAATAATGATGACAACGAAGAAACATTAACCAGAGAGTACGTCATATCAACATTGCGATACAAGAGATCCAGCGACGAACCATCCTGCCGCCGCGACTTCTAGATACGGCCAGTAAGATGGAAGAACCACCGCCATGCGGATGCTCATCAGACTACATCTATCGTGATCCTCCTAAGGGCACGGAGTGGCTGAATAAGATCTTCCAGCAGCCCATGGACAAATTTTTGATGGATCTGGTAGAGACAGGACGTTTCACTTTTGGCTTGCCCCTAGAACCGCATTTTTTCCGAACAGGTCTATTAAATTCAGGCTAGGAGAGCAAAGATTTTCCAGAGACAGCTCTTGGTCAGCAGTATGCTCGGTGTCATTGTCGTCCTCGATGATGCTCGGGACGGCCTCAAGGAAGCTCGGGACGTCTTCATGAAAACTCGAGCAGGACAAGATGACTAGAGAGCATCAAGAAAATGGATCTACAAAATTTAGTATTCAGGCACGAGCCCATTGGGCACTGGAGCAGAAGAGTTTCTCTCACAAAGATCTTGGAAACCACGGGGATCGGTTGAAAATGCGGGTATTAGTTGAAGGTTAATGAAGCAAACTTCTCTCGGCTTTCAACTCTTCATAGCGGGACAGCCAGAAAAACCAAAAAGATATTCGGTCCAGTCAATTACAGGATACTAAATCATAGGAAAGTCCAGATTCAATCGCAGAACCTCAGGACGAATATGGCAAGAGCAAGGTTATAGCTGCCTACTATACAGAGGTGCAGCTAGAATCAAATTAGTCCCGAGTTCGGACTACGCTCGGGACTCGGAGAAACTGTTCTAGCCAGAGACACTCCTATGCGTATTACCTGGAGCGGCGGAATTGAACCAGATGCATTTCTTTGTAGTAACGCTCAATCAAAACAGAAACTCAGTGCGAACCAGAGTTGCAGTTATTCGCGGGTATGAACAATCATTTACACGCGGAGGGACTTCTTGGGCAGTTGAGGGAACGAGGGGTAACTCCCAAGAAAATCTAGGAAGCAATTCATTGTTTGCAGCGATGGTAGAGATACAAGAGTTGGTAGCATCTAGATTCGGATCATAAGAGAGATTCGTGTTCGCTTCCTCACCTGGTTACGTCAGCATGTCCCCTGAGCTTCAATTCTGGTCTTGATAGAGGATTTTGCAGCACCCTGGGTGGATATCTCGCACGCACTAAGAAGCTTCTAAGAGTTTGCGGACATCCTGATGGTACTGGATGAGAAGTTGTATCTAGAGGTCTCGCATATTGCCAGGCAGTTAGTGTTAAAATAGGATATTGATGATGATCACAATTTTATAAGCCCTTTGTCACCCAACACGTGGTTCTGAAAACTGGAGCTCACTATAGTCGTTCCACAAAGGGTTCTGCGACTCCGGTGACCGCAAAAACGTAGCACACACAAGAAAATTACTGAAGTCGTTGGTGTACCTCAAAAACGTAGCAGACACAAGGATCTTACTGGTGTTGAAATTGTACCGCTACAACGTAGCAGACGCAGACACACGGATCTTAAAGGAGTCCATGTTGTTCCGCCTTGCTTCTGAAAAAGAGAAAGGAGAAGTGATCATTCTTGACGCCGCGATTGAATTTCTTTGACGCCTCGCTGTTGAAATAATAAACAAGGAAGCCCCATGAACTCTGAGCAGTTTTCAAGAAAACGGAGGACCAGTCCAAAAAACACAAAGAAACTCTGAATGAATTGAGCGAGGATGAGTGGGCAAAACCGCCTCGCCTTCTCTGGGATCACCTTGCAAGAATTTGGAGTTGGCTTTGGCAGACCAGCAGACGAACCTGAGTACGGTGCTCTTGAGTGACATTCCCAGGGAAGGCAATGCCTTTGAAGGGAACAAGTCAGCCTTCCTGGGTACCTTAACGCCAGAAAAATGGGAGGCGATCCTACGTGGGTTCAGTCATGAAGTACAAAGGAAATAGGACTTAGAAGATCTCATAGTGAAGTCGTGGGACACCGTAGTGGAATTAAGAGAGCCCATTTGGTGGGGAATGGACTAGCTTGAGTTGCAAGATGGTACACAACAGAGAAACCAGACCAACGCCTAAATCCTGTAAAGATAGCTCTACTCTAAAGATGAAGCATGAAAAATAAGCTAATAAGACTAAACCTATTAATGAGATCAGACCTATTATCATGAAAATAGTATGTTAAGACTTTAGAGAAAGGTACACTAGAGGAGCTTGACAAAGGGAAGGGAGCTGTGAAAGAGTCAGCGCAGGAAGATTCTGAGAGGGAGACACGCTCAGTGATTGCGGGGCCTACATCTTCACCTAAAGAGGCGAGGTCCAGGTACAACTGAAGGATGTCAATCTGGTAATCGAAGGGACGCCAGGACTGGAGCCAGTAACTGAGCAACACTTGTGGAGCCCCTCAAGATAAAGAAGGGCTCTACAAGTCGATAAACTTGGAAAAACGATGTGAGCACCGAATGGGTCTGGGACAAGAATAAGTACAATGAAGCGCAAGCCACCGAAAACCCACTGTAAAAGAATTTGACTTAAAAGACGGCCCGTTCATTGTGTATAGCCCTGAAGAAGATGAAAGAATTATAAAAAAGTCTGAGGCGCCTAGATAAAATTGTTAAAAAGAAGAGAAGGAGTTGGTCGACGCAACAAAATTCTGACATGAAGAATCTGCAGCAAAGGAGTCAGCTTACCAGGTTTTGAGTTTTTCGAGGATTATTTTGAGAATGAGTTGGGGATTTCTTCCTCAGCGAATGTTTAATGGCAAAAACGTTTGTCAGGACAGAGGAACAATTGTTATTTGCTTGGTGTCTGGCTAGAGTAACGCCAGTAGATCTCACATCACATGACAATGAAACTGGAAGACAAGGTTTTGAATATCTCTAATATGTTGGCACTGCACGAAGCTCGTGACGATTCTGGAATGAGTCTAGCCAGGAGAAAGGATGCCACGAGGGAGAAGTCTCAGAAATACGAGTCTCGAGGGTTGTATTGTACGTATACCAGAGTGTGGGAATTGAGTGGGACTATCAGTCTAATTAATCTATAGAAAACATTGCGAAGATTGATGAAATCAGAAGGTTCTACAAGGAAACATTTGATTGCAGCTATGAGCTTTATCTCCCACTCATAAAAGCTGAAGACTTCTCAGAAGACTGAAGACAAAACCATCAAAGAGAGAGAAATGCCGGTACGTATCAGGAACGAGGGGCATCTCCTACAACCCGTTCTTGAGTGCTCAAGCAGTTCTTGCATACATAAATTTTTGCACTTGCCGAAATACTGAAGTTCTAGATAAAAAAGTTGGCGGAAATTAGTGTCCTAATAAGAGGGAAGCCTAAATTGGGTTTGCTTATTGAGAAATAACTAAAGATAATTTCTGCTACTTGATCAGAAAAAAGGGTGGCAGCGAGACTCGGGGACGAAAAGGAAGTTTTGGTGGCAAAATTTGGCGTGTTGCGGAAATTGCTCAAGCTATCATTTTGCTCGCACCCTCCAGCGAGTTTGAGTGGTGAAAACACCAAAAAAATTGGCTGCTGCCTGGATAGGATGGGGATCTGGGAGACCTGAACATAGTTAACAAGCTGATGCTAATCAATCAGATGACTTCGAAGAGCAGGAAAGAAACATTGAAAGATAATCGTGAGGCAAGTGAGGCATGTGAGGGAAGTGAGGGAGGACATGAATGTCGTGGGAACTCTTGCTCGCGAATCCAGTCCTTCCATTCCAGAAGCAGGATTTTTCTCGAGAGTGAAAAACCAGGAATCGTGAGGCAAGTGAGCAGCCAGGAATGAATCGTCAGAAATCGTAAGTTTTTCGTGGACCGTGAGGCAAGTGAGGGAACACACAAATGTCATGGGAACTCTTGCATGCGAATCCAGTCCTTCCAGAAAGAGGACTCTTCTCGAGAATGAATAATCTGGAATCACTTGATCTACCGGAGTCTACACATCAATTGGTCACTGAGATATGTTTAGCGACATAGCAAGGAGCCTTTTAAGTGAAGCTAAACTATATCAAGGAATAGAAAGAGGCTATAGAGGCTGAAATACGAAATCCTTGGTAGATTCACTCATGGCAATTTTTTGCGAGAGCAACTACCCCGTTCAAATGGTGATTGAGGAAATGTCAAGCCGGAGAATTCTGATTGAAAAGGCATTCTCGGTTCCAAAATGTGTACATTTGGCGCTTATGTCCCGTCACTTAAAGCATCTTTTGAAAAAATATAGGTAGCACTGCCCGGCACGAATGTAGATGACTTAAGTGAAATCTAGAGAGCAGAACACTTAAGTTATGAAAAGGAGAACAAAAGGTTTTCGAGAGTCAGAGTGGCAGTGAAAAGGTCCCCAAAGATGCTCCAGCGGTGAACAAAACGGGTTCGGTTCTTGCAATATGGTAGAATTTCATCAGTTACTCAAGGCATCCGGCGACCGGATATCAGGAGCGTCAATTTAACACACGATGACTATACTGTCACTGAGCCACTGAGACTTTTTGTATCCTGAAAACAGAAACTTTTGTTTGCTGTGAGACATAGAGGATATCAGATCCATTGGACAGCCAGCTCATCACCAGAAAGTCACAGTATTCGCTGTAAGCTCCATGCTAGCACTACCATGGACTGAAGAAAAAGTCATGAAGTATCGTGAAACAAAATCACTTAGAAGAGAACCCATCCATGCAATCGAATATAGCAGGAGGCTAGAGTTATTCGATACCGTTTGAAACGCATACGCAATACCAACAGAAAGAGAACGCGTATGGAGTCGCATGAGATTCTTCTCATGGTTCAGGGCAAAACTGACGTATTGGTTATAGATATTGGCCCAAAACCCGATGAGGAGACATACAAAGGAGTACCGATCATTCTTGGCAGAGAATGGTCTGACAGCATTCAAACGACCTACTTTAGTCATCGAAACGGAATAACGATCAGTTGGAAGAGAGCAGCCAAGGTATCATGAGGCAACACGAAACTGAGAGAATTGATCCTGGAAGAGTATATGGCTAAGAATGTGAGCTTGAGCCTTCACACGTCATTTTAACGAAACAGGGAAGCAAAAGTGGATATGCTGCTCAACCACGTCTTGAGACAGCAGGAGCAGAAGAAATGGATGAAAGCGTTTGAAAAACTGAAAGCCTGTTAAGCGAGTGGTGTTATCACCTCTGAGGACGAGATAGCGTTATCAAAATAGATCACCATATAAACTTTATCCGCACCTAGTACATCGAAGGCGGATTGATGCAAGACCGCGGGACAACAGAACTTTCTTGAAACTGGGATCAAAATTTAAAAAATTGTTTGGTGGTGACCTCATACTGAAAAACTGAGGAACAAACCATTGTTATACACCTTTATTGTTATCTATTATGATATACCTATGTGTATTTCAAAACTGACATGAAAACTTTCTGATTGGAATGAATAGAAAAAAATTTGAAAAAGACTTCCAAAGTCAAGTGGATGCCAAATTTAAATTGCTGCTTAGCTTCAGCACGACAATTTTATACCCTTAAGATTTTCGGATTGTAGGTCAAGTTTTCATGAGAAGCGAACTTCTCCTTCTCCTAGAAAAACACTGAAACATTATCTCATTTGGTCGGCATTCTGGAGGCTCACTAACACAACGACTACACACGATGACGACATCGACTTCTGAGTCCCAGGATTATGTGTGCTACGCATTCTTATGAAATAAGTTTGAATTGTTTTTGATTCGTTTGGAAATATTCATTTTCTCGAAATGGCCCTGTAATGCTCAAATTTTTTCTTTCAACTGACAAGTCTAGAATCAGAGCAGCCGAATTAACAATTGTGTGAAGGTCGATAGCTATTTGCATTTTTTCCGTTAAATTTATACTTAAGTAGAGTTGGCTTGTTCCTGACAGAGAGCACAGAGAGTGGATACGAGAGTGCAACTTGTGCAGCAAGAGGAACCTTGACTGGGCATGTTGCCCACTGAATTGACCTATTGGTTCAGAATTTACTTGAGCAACTTGATAAAATTATTTGACTCATACTTTTTATGCTTACTGAAAGTTTCTAGAGTATACCTACACTAATTCATCGTGTCTGACATTAATTCCAGGTTTGTTGTCTAGATAAGAGTACCTGAATTTACATGTACCTGAAATTACATCTAAAATGGATCAAATGTACTCTGTCCAACAAAATATAATGGTGAATTACTGAAGTCCCAGCCCTGTTTTATCGGCATTCGTGTGTTTTAGGTTTTTAATGACCCGGCCATGGATCAACCTAAAGCATTGAGATAGACTCTAATGAGAAATTACTTGCGAAATTTTAACCTACTGATTGGGTTCTCAAGCCTCATGTGCGACTCATTGCTTACATATGTCAATTCCACAGGCAATTTTTGCAAAAGGATATGATTGCAAATTTGAGGTGTAATTGTGCGCATTGATATATGTCTAGCATACTTGCTTTTTCCGAGTGATAAACACGAGCCAATTTGCTATCAACTTTCACCATCTCTGGTTTCTTTTGCTAAATGCCAAATAAAATCTTCTTTATCGCATTTGCTTTTTCTCATAATACATAGCCTGTTTTCAATTGTTAAAAATTCTTCTGAAAAACGAGTTTAATTTGTTCTGCATTGCATCTGAATCGGTTAATCTATCAAAAGTTTTTGAGAAGCCAAACGTTTTTTTTGAAACGATGATTTGTTTTATTTATGGTTAGACCCTACATAATAGAGGGCTGGACGCCAACTGTAGCACATCGCGGGCATCTGCAGCACAACACGGGCAAATTATTACCCAAATTGCTAAGTCGGAGTTAAACAAATTGCATTATCTAAACTACTTTCCAAATATAAAACCCGCTGAGGTAGCCACACTTTTTTAGTTTTTTAAACAATTCTTGGATTTTGTGTTGTCTGTTACAGAATGAACTGAATTTCTTCTTCTGTATCTAGCGAAGGGTAGGATTAAAAAAATGTACTTCGTCTAGTGCTCGTCTAAAGTTCGTCTAGTGTTCAGTCGTAACTGACATTTTGTCATTTTTGTTTGCCATCCTTTCATAGCGAACCAGTTGCTGGCTACTTTTGAACTCTTTTATCTGCTCTTTGAAAAGAATTTAAATGTTTCTTTCATGCAATCTATTGACACAGAGCAGGGGCGACCAAAGATCAAATACTAAGGATTGTATAGATTCAACGATTTTTTAGTGCACGATCTTTCAGTGCATAAATTGAAATTCTATAAGCCATCATACTTGTTCGAAGATGTTTGCGATCGGTTTCATTTTGCCCAGCTGTTGTGGCTTTTTCCGACATCTTTGAACACCGCTTCTTCGATTGTTCTGTTTGTCCTTTCTATCATTGCCTTTTCCTGGGGATGATGTGCTGTCGTGCTAGTTCTATCGTTTCTCATTTCAAAATAAAAATTTTCATTACTTGAAGTTCGACCCTGGTCAGTGAGCAGATTTGCTGGCCAGCAAAAACGTGAGACACGGTTATCACCCAAGCTACTGACTTTTCTACTTAGTTTTGTAATGGTACTGCTTCGTACCACTTTTAGAATTGATTCCTTCTGATTCCCGTTGCGGTGCCGTGCTATCCAAAGCTTCCTGCCAAAAAAATTAATGAGTTTCTGTTTAATTATACTTTTTCCACAGCTGAACTTTGATCTTTGATATCCCTGCTATTTCCTGTAAATTCTTTCTTGAGTTCCTTGAAAATTTTTTCCGCAAATTTCCTTGAGGAGGGGCTCATTTCCATTTTCTCCTGCCTTTCTGTAAATTGAACACAGCTCTTTGCCGACTTTTTTAATTTTGCATTATGTTCAACAGTTTGTAACTCCAAATCAGGAGTTCTCATTGCTGGCTCCCAGATATTGCGCAGACATCAGTTGTTTTCTTTTTCGTTAATCTACCATCAGTAGTAGTTGGAACCCTCGACAAGCAGTCTGCATGTGGAATTTTTTTTCTGTTCGTGCTTCATTTTGCATTGGAACTGCCGAAATTTTTCCACACATCTAGTTATTAAACCGTCTGTCTCCTAAAAAGTATAAAGCCTTTTAGGAATCTGTCGTTCCAAACCCGACGATAAACCAATGTTCGCTGTTGTTGGACCAAATAATGATGTGTGGCAAAACGACCATATCTTACTCCGAGCAATCGAATTACAAACAGTCTGTTAAATCGATTGCTACAACCTTCAGCTACTAAAAGACCATGAATACCAATTTTGTTTTATTATAGGGTACCAACAGCTAGAGGACGGAAAAATCAAACAATTTTTGATAGATCCGGCATCACATTGAAAGCAAAGTAACAGCATTCGTTTTTAAGACAAGTTTTGTTCTAGCCATGTAATCTGGGAGACTGAGATGTGTGGTTATGATTTTTCTATATGTACCAAATATTGAACAGGTTCTTTTCGGTCAGTTGCCAAAAAAATTTAAAAACTTATCTAGCAAATAGAAGGCTTTTTAGTGGTTTCAGATTTCTGACGGAAAAACAACTGATGGGAAATTTTTTTTCTAGCGTTTCATCGCTGCTTAATTTAGAGGAAAATTACACATCCAAAATTTAATTTCAAAAAATGACTTTTAAACATCTTTTTTTTCGTTTTTCAAACGAGCTCTTAAAAAGGAAATTAATGATACTCAGCACGTGGTAAAAAGCAGTAAAATTTTAGCACAGGCGAGTATACCCTTAGGCCAACAGTGTTGTTCCAACTGAATCCAGGACCATGCATATGTGTTTACTAACTGTACTTGTTTTTTTTTCGCCGGAGTTTATACAACCGAGTTGTAAGTTTGAGCCATTAAATTTTCGAAAATAGTTTCAAATGGCATAACCAATTTCTTGTACCCAACTCATCAAGAAGCCTACTGTAGTTGACGCAGACATCTAGCATTCTGTGACAGCGAAATGGTTGGTATAAGCTTGAAATCTGCTGATGATACTTCCATAGAAAAATGATTGGAATAATTGCTCGATAGTATTTTTTTTATATTTACAAATGTATGCAAATGCGCTTTAAGTTGTTATATGAAATTAAATTAAATAGAGAGTTAGATTGCTGATTTTACGTTTGAAAATGTCTTTTTTGTAACATGATTGAAATTCTGCATGATTGCCACTCACTAATGATTTGGATGATTTGGAAGCGAATTTGCACAAAAGCCCCAAAAGCTGGTTAACATCAGACTTACAGGGTCGGTTCATTGATGTTGAGCATCAGCAAAAAAAAACACAACACCTAGATCAGTCAAACATGAAGTATCAAAAGGAGGAGTATTGTCACTCAAGCTCTTTAAAGTCTATATGAGCAAGCTCCCTCTGGCGCCAGATCGGGTTTCAGTTGTTACATATGCTGATGACATATATCTGGTGACTTAAGTTTGAATGTAGATGAGCTTGTCCGCGGGAATTGACCAAACAGAGTTCCTTTTCCACTTGAGTCCAAACCAAAACTGCTGGGCGTGATCTTTGACAGTCTACGTAGCTCAATAACCTTGTCAAAACCACCACTGATAAATTACAAAAGCGAAATGATACGATCGAAAAGTTTTCGGCGATTGACTGGCGTTGTTCCAAGGAAACACTGACATCGACATGCAAAGCCATCGACGCAGTGTGCTTAACAAGGGATAATCAATCTCGTCTTTTTCAATATTTATTCAAACTGGAACAACTTCCAATTTCAACAAAACATTACACTCTGAGCAACAACCGGTTGTGTGAAGATGTCAAATATTGCTGACCTTCACAAGGAAACGAAAAAATTGCCTGTCAAGACTCAGACAGCTATGTTGGCGAATTTGTCGTCGGATGCCACCAGAGTCGCCATTCTGATTATTAGACAAACCATCATCCAGTTGAACGGCTCATCAAACCCAAACAGAGCACCACCTACGGTGTTGAAATCCAGCAGTATCTGGATGAGAGTTTATTAACTAGCACAAATTATCAGAAAGCTCGGAAGGTTATGCATAACAACGAGTCTCTTAGTTACCTGAAACCTTCAAAGCTGTTGGAACGTCTACCGCTTCAAATTTTTGATATGAGAAGAATTGCCACGGATAGCCCGCATACGGCTTGCTCAACTTCGCTCCGGTTACAGTACGCTCACTAATTGATAGTTAAGCCGTATAAAAAGTGAGGTGCGCAATTCCTATCTAGCCTTCAATGAGATGCCGCACCACTTCAACCATTTTTAACTGCGACCAAAAGTCGACTGGCTTGACTACTGAAGACCTCTGGCTTCAACCCTTCGAAGTTACCTCAGATTTTATATCCCGAGGGAGCGGAAGAGCTGAACTTCCTTTAAGATTCAAATCTCAGTCAATTAACGACAAATATGCTGACTTCTAAACAGCAGACAGACATCGACAACGACGAAGAACTGACTTCGAATCAGGCAAAGGCAAGCGCACTGGACAGGGACTAGTGGTAAAACCAATGAACCTTCATCTTCTATGAAGATGAAATACTGGAAAGTGATGGCAAACAAGAACCAAATCAAAACGATGCTTTTCTGCAAAATCCCGAAGGAATGGCGTTGGGCGTAGCTACTACAACACAAAAACACGGTGTTGTATGTTTGAACAATTCAACCTTTATTGAAATTGTTTCAAGTGGCACTAACAATATCTTGTGCCCAACTCATTAATAAACACACTGCAGTTGACGCAGAAAACTAGCAATCTAGGACACCGAATAAGATGGTAAGTGCTTGAAATCAGCTGAGGATAATTTTATAAAAATTGCTCAAAACTTTTGCTCAAGTTTTCTGGACAAATTTAATCAAAAACTTATGCAAAGGCTTTTCAAATTGCAGTAAGAAATTGAAATTTTTAGAGATTCAAACTGCTGAATCGCGCTTAAAACTGTTTTTCACGTAACAATTTTGCCAATTGACATGCTTGCCGTCGCTAAAATTATCATCTCTATGTCCTTCAAAACAAATTTGTTTATAAATTATCTTGATAGTGGGCTAAATTCCACCAATGCAACAATCCTAACCAAAACAATTGTACTTACTGAACAAAAATGAGAAGCAAGCAACGAACAGCGGACTCAATGATGTGTCTTCTTGTTGAACCGAGTCGAGATTTCCACCGATTTGGCGAAACCTGGGTCGAGGTTCTACACTCATGTCCACACTTTGAGGGTCGAGCCACATCCGGATTTAGACCCAAACTGCATAGTCGCACCGAGAGTTTGAGTCTTGAAAGTCTTGACATGAGTCGAGCCGTGCTGCAAAATTTGTCCGCGAAAGTTCCTAAAAATTCTCAGATAAAATGTAAGCTATTCCAAATAATTTGAAACGATAGAAAAATTAATTATGAAGTGAAGCCTTGAACAGGAGAAAAAATGTAGACAGTTTTTTGTTTTACCTCATCGGCCTTGGCCTAGAAAATCGCGCCGTCTCGGCTTTGGTCTGGAAAGTCGCGCCGTATCCGCCTTGTTCTTCGCTGTCTCCTATTCTGATCGCTTATGTCTTGCCTTATCCACCACGGTGGTGAAGATTTAGTTCTTGATTGCGACGTCTCCGCCTCGGTCTAGAAAGTAGCGCCTTCTCCGCCTTGGTCTGGAAAGTCATACCGTCTCTGCCTTGGTCTGAAAAGTCGCGACGTCTCCGCCTTGGTCTGGAAATTGTGCCGTCTCTGTCTTGGTCTGAAAATTTGCGCCGTCTCTGCCTTGGTCTGAAAAGTTGCGCCGTCTCCTCTTCGATCGTGAGGAATTGATTCTTGGCCGCGTCGTCTCTGCGATGGTCTGGAAAGTCGTGCCGTCTCCATCTTGGTCTGAAAAGTCGCGCCGTCTCCGCCTTGGTCTGGAAAGTTGAGCCGTCCCGCCTCGGTAACGAGGAATTGATTCTTGGTCGCGCCGTCTCCTCCTTGGTCTGGAATTTTGCACCGTCTCCGTATTGGTCTCAAAAGTCGCGCCGTATCCGCCGTGGTCTGGATAGTTGCCGTCTGCGCCTGGTCGCGAGGAATTGATTCTTGGTCGCGCCGTCTCCGTGATAGTCTCGAAAGTCGCGCCGTCTCCTTCTTGGTCTGGAAAGTTGCACCATCTCCGCCTTGGTCTGGAAAATCTCTCCGTCTCCGCTTTGGCCTGGAAAGTCGCGGCGTATCCGCCTTGGTCCCACGGGCTGTCTCAACTCTGACTGCTAAAGTCGCGTCGCATTCACCGCGGTCACGAAGAATTGTAGCTTGGTCGCACCATCTCCGCCTATGCCTGGAAGGTCGCGCCGTCTCCGCCTTGGCCTGAAAGCTTGAGCCATCTCTGCCTTGGTCTGGAAAGTGACGCCGTCTCCTCCTTGGTCTGGGTCGTCTCCACTTTGATTGCTAAAGTCGCGCCGCATCCACCACGTTCGCAAAGAATTGATTATTGGTCGCGCCGTCTACGCCTCGGTCTGAGAAGTCGCGTCGTCTCCACCTCGGTCACGAAACTCTTGGAATTGAAATTTTTGGCCGCGCTGGCCAGGCCGGTCGCGCCGTCGCTTTTTGAGTCGCGCCGTTTCCTGAGACCCGCCATATCCACCTTGGTCGTGGAAGCCCTGAAAAGATTTTTCTTAGTCGCGCCGTCTCCATGTTGGTCTGGAAAGTCGCACCGTCTCCATCTCGTTCTGGAAAGTCTGGAAATGGCTGAGCTTATTGGTGTCGTTCGCGCCATTTCCTGAGCCGCAGGGTCGCGCCGTATCCACCTTGGCGTGCCTGAGTTTTTTTGGTTGCGAGTGGTTGATAATGGCAAATCTTGGTCGCGAGAGTCTGGACTTGCCAAATACGAGTCGCGATGTTTTGTCGCGCTACCTCCGCTTCGGTCACGAAAGTCGCGACGGATCATCATGGTCGCGAAAGTCTGGAAATGCCAGGTTTTGGTCTGGAAAGTCTGGAAATGCCAAAGTTTTGTCGCAAAAGTCTGGACATGAGTCTGGGACCTCGACCCGGGAAGTTTTGAACGGTCTTTGAGCAGTCTTTTAACTTAAACCGCTCAAAAATCTTGTTTCAAGTTAGGCGAACAACCTCGACTATGACAGCAATATGTATCTGAGGTAAGTGAATGGAGTAAGAGAAGAGAAATTACCGTTCGAAATAATTGCCATACTAATATTCTGAATTGGATGCTGTACGCACGAAAAGCAAACCGAGCATAATTACCGGTAACGAGATTTTGAGCTGCGAGCTTGCATTAAAAATTTTGTTAATATTTTACAGTTTCCTTTAAGAAACATATGTCAATATATATCCATCATATTATAACGCTCAAAATCTTCCAGGCAACGTGTAGTTGAAAAAAAAAGACTCATGGTCACCGTGATTGTCTAGTTTTTTTGAATTGTTGTTTTAGACTAAAGTTTTACGCACGATTTTGTAATTCATTAACTAAATCACCAAAAAGGAAGCAATTTACAACGAAAATGGCAAAGAAATCAATTCCTGTGAAAAAGGTGAACCCGTAATGAGGCTCCTTGGATAAAAATCAATTATGAAAGATTTTCATTGTCTGTCTCCATAAATTTGTAAAATCATCGATTATAATGGGTTAAAAGCCAAACAAAAACCAATAAAAAAGAAATTATAATGGCACAATAAATTATAATCAAAATTTATGACTAAGAGTCTAGATTTTCCAAAACCTTGAAAAAATATTCAAACTTCAACGAGCTTTCGCTAAATTGTTTTTTAAATTTGGCTACAATAAAAAATTGTATTGTTTTCTACTTTTATTTTTTTCGCCTAAAATCCCGATGTCAAATAGATGTGGGATGAGGAAGAGTAGGTGATCATGGGGTAAGTGTGGGGGGTAGGATAGGTGGAGCAGGTGGGGGTTGGAGCAGGTAGTAGGGGGGGGGGGGAAGGTGGATGTAGGCTCAGTTGTGCGGATAAGTCTGCGCGGTGGAATGAGTGAAAATTTGGGCGTGTTCAAATTGGTTGAAAGTGAGACTTGGATTTAAAGTGTAAAAGATATGGTTTTGCAAAACTTAATTAAAAGCATGTAGGTATAGAAATTGAGTAAATTGTGAGTAATGCAGAAAAAGCTGCAAAATTTGCTGAAAATTTGGAAGAAACTTATAGCGATTATAACTCATTAAAATCTTTTATAATGGATTTTAATTGAATTGTAACCTATTCAATTTCACTAAACATAAGTAATTTTTAAAAATTATAATCGATTGCGTTGTTTCAAAGTGTAACTAAAAATAATTATAATGGCAAAACTTTTGACCACGAAAATTTGTTAAAATCATTTGTTATTCATGGAACTTCACTATGGGAAGAAATCAATTTATTGTGAAAACGCTGAAGAAATCATCTTTCTGTGACAACAATGAAAAATTCAATTAAAAAACAGAAAAAAGAAACCAAAAACTGATTATCTTGCAATTTATTTTTTCAAATTTTGGGTTAAAAAAATGTTTAATGTTCAAAAGTGTTTTTGAAATCCAAAAAATTTTTGAGTTGTTTTTGTTTATAGAAAACAACTTTTGTTAAAAATTGTTTTTAGTCAATTTGTTATTCCAAAATAAACTGTAGCAATGTAAATAATTGAAAAAAAAAACAAGTGTCTGAAGTTTCACATTACTTAGTCTTTTTGCTAATATTGAGTACAAGATGCCTCTTTTTAGTAATTGAAAATTATTTGAAAGCTTTCAACTGAAAACAGAACTCGAAACGCCAAAAAAATTGAGCGTCAACATATATCAACATACTTCAATTGAGTATGAGTAACTGACATACCCCTTCAATCATTAACAGATATTATCGCAATGAACAGAAACTGCTAAGGGTTGATAGTTTTTTGAAATTGTGATTGAGGAACTATACCCTGGACCTTTCTGGTGCATCCCCAAATCTAAAAGATCGGAAAGTTTCTCAAAGCTGGTCAACGACAAAAAAAAGAACCTGACGCTTCCTCTAAAATAAATTTTGGCTGTAGAACTAAACCATCACTTCAAAGAATTTTCCCTGCTTCTGATTTTGAAAGTCTCCAAATCAGAAAAAAATTCCTGCGTGAGTAGTCTAGGATTAGTTATTGCACGTTTTTTTTTTCATACATAGCCTACATTTGACATAGATGTTGTTTTAAAATTGAAATATCGAACTGTTTCGCCGCGTAGACAATTAAATCCAAAAAACATGAAACTTTGGGTTCCGTTTTCAATCTAAACCCATCAAAAAAACTTCAGCGATATTTGTCAGGTTTTAAGTTCGTTTGTTTTGGGCACAGTAATTTTTTGCACCCTAACATCAACGATTTTTCTTGAAATATTCAACACTGAAGAACAAACAATGGCGATGATTCTATACAATATTGACAACTTTTCGAATGTTATTCTTATACTGCTACCATGGTCGTCACGCGAATCTTAGCTGAACACTTTCCTGGAAGTTGGCATTCTGACTGCTGAGAGTCCCTGTGATAATTTTAAAAAAAGTGACAGCATATTTGTCCTCCTGATTGTTTTTGTATCCAGACAAACTGGAAAATTTTGCTTTGTCTGCACCTTAAGTACTAATGTTGAGAAGGTTTGCTTCTTGATGGTTGAATAGAAACCATAGGTAGGGGTACGAAAACCAAGTCTGATAAAAAATAAATCGGAGACTTTATTCTTATTATACTCAAAAAAAATTAACGGTTATGTTCAACCTATATTTCAACTGTTCTCCGCTATGATTTGACCTTGCTCGACTTATTTTTCCAGTGTGTAGGACATTATGTTTCAATTATGCTCGACCTTTGTTTTTGCTGAGCTCGACCTTTGTTTTTGCTGAGCTCGAACCCTTTTTTCAACTGAGCCCGGTGTATGTTTTGGCTATGGTCGACCTCGTTTTCACACATTTCGCCCCTCACGCGTTTCGCCCCTCATAAAAAACTGGAACCTTTCGCCCCCACACATTTCGCCCCTCAAATTGTATGTGTGAAATTATTAGGGGGCGAAATGTGTGAGGGCGAAATAAGCCACTAGACTTAAGAGGGGCGAAATATGTGTGCGGCGAAACGCTCTGAACTTCTGAGCTTTTTCAACTTATCACTAATCTGAGAGACATAAAAATAAACTGTGATGTAAGCTATTGGAACCTGATCTAAACTACATTTTATGATTGGATAAATTAGATATTTTACCAATGTAAAGTATTTAATATTAACCAATCATGATCCATCTAACTAACAATCCACTTATTTGTAAGTGCTGAAATTACTTGTAATTTCAGCACCAGAGAGATTTGAATTTAACTTAGAAATTAGTTGACTCTCCAAGAAGACTTCAGCAGCCGCAATAAACCAGTATACCCTAGATCTATTGAGCCTAGCAGAGACTAGTTAAACAACCTGAGACTAGATAGTATAAGAGTAAGATTAGGATTGGTATTAGACTAAGAAGTTGAGTAGTATTGTAATCCGCCGTGTGTCCTTAGGGGGGGGGGGGTCTTTTCGACGGTAGGGGTCTTTGGGGTCCTACCAAAAGTAGGGTCCAAAAGGACCCATCTTTTTTAAAGACCCCAAAATACCCTGCCCGAAATAAAAAGACCCCTCTCTAAGGACACCCGACAGACAAAATACTTTGGTATTTATTTTCGCGCGGTGGTTAAATTTAATCCCTTCCAAACTTTCCCACTGTTCAACTAAATAAGTTTGAGACCCTATTAAAAAACTGACCTGCTTGAGAAGGAGGAAGGACGTGACAAATAATAAGAGGGTAAGAAGGTAAAGAGGACTTGATAAATAATAGATAAAGTAACATATAAAAAAAAGAAAAAATAAAATAAAAACGGAATGTTAACAAGAGTACGGATAGGAGAGCAGAGGAAGGGTTTACGGCCACATCCGCATGTCGTCTTCGGGATCCGACCAAGGGACATGAAGAATACTGACTAGACGCTCCATTTGAAATTTGAAGCGCCACTCAGTACTCTCGAATCCCGCACCCAGAGACTCGCACAGCCAGAAAATTTCCATGCTCCCCACATCAACACACACATATTCAAATATGCCCTCCTTTTTCTCAAATGCAACCTCAATGTAATGCAGCTTAAAATTCGCTGCAGTGGTGGCCGGGGTAAACTCTACGGTCACACCAAAGATATTTTTGCCTTCGTGAGTTCCAGGTCCCACATAAGGCAAATCAATGGATGACTCGTGGAGACCACCAAGGGGAATATCCATCTAAACACATGAAAATAGGTTGAAATCATTAGTTAGAAATAGGAGTGAGTAAGTGGTATCTAGAAGGTTACTTTCATTTCCACTGGCTTGAAATTCAGCAGGTCGGAGAAGTGCTGGAAAAATTTTAAAAAAATGAAATTGGAAAAACGTAGAGTTACTTCAAAAGACTTGGAAATTATTCATGAAATTTTTATTACTTTGAAAAAAACCTATCCGGAAAACACCAACCGTCGAAATTATTTCCTAGCTGCATGTTCACTGTTCTTCTTCTCAACTACTAATGATATAAATTACGATGTTGCTATCAAGTTGAGACCCTATGGGGGTCTGATCGGTATAGACAATTCTTCTTTGGATAAATATTTAAATGATTCGAAAATTTTACGAATGCATGCTATTTTACACGATGCCGCCGGTTTTGTCCGCGAAGTTTATAACACTGGTCCCACATACTGCTATGTTTTACCATGGAAATGCAACAGTAGTTTGATTGGTCACTTGAGTGGAATTACGTTTTGTTTGTATATCAAACTGAAAAAACCGAAACTCTACCATTTATTAGAATGCTGAAGGAAAAATTAGTTGTGGTGAATTTTGAGGGATTTCGACACCAGAAAAACACATTTATAGTAAAAGAATTAGCTATAACAACTTCCGACTACAGTGATTCCCTAGTTTTTCTACCTCCAGTTAATTTCAATTCCCTTCCAAAATCTGAACAAAAAGCCTACAACTGGCTGACAAATTATTTGCACGGACTTCATTGGGATAGCGGTGATTATTTATACCTGAATTTGAACCAAATCATTCAAAGTTTTGTCTTAAGAAACCCCAATGCTGTATTCTACGCCAAAGGAAAAGAAAAAGCTGATTTTTTATCCAAATACTTAGACCGTAAAGTTGTGAATCTTGACGATTTGGGCTGTCCACGAGTCGAACAATTATATTTCAAGAATTTTGTGAATTGTAACAAAAACCTACCGCACCATAACTCTAAAAATCATTGTGCATTAAAAAAGTCGAAAGCGTTCTTTGATTGGTTGAAAAATGAGTGTCAACAACGAGCGTCAGGGGAAAGTGGAGACATACATATCTCCAAATTCAGTTCTTTGTGCTTGGATGACACCAGAAAGTAACATAAAGATTTCATTGACCAGGATTGAACGCATTGATTGTAGAGGCCAAGTAGTTCAACGAAAAGAACAAGTTACACTTTCTGAAGAAGAGTTGTGCACTTTGAGGAGGTTCTTCCCCGTGATTGACCAATTCATCTACTTTCAACGATTCAAATACATCAGTAATGTTACCCAGCAAGCGCGGTTTTTGTCTTCCCAAGCTAGTCTTAGTGCCCAAACGTCAACCAGGAGTTCAAATGGATCTAACCAGCAGTGAACTACCCAATGAGATTCAAAAAATAATAAGAGAAGATTCTGTGAAGAAAATTGTGTATCATGCCAAAACTGATCATGTCCCAGCCAATTATGTTTTGGAAATGCACTATGATTTTGATGATGATAATAAACCGAGTGTCTATACAGGTTATACACGATATGAAATTTATTACTGTTCAGATGCTTAATTAATTTTTTTTATATATGATATATATTTTTCATTCTGCAAGTTCGAGAGTGAGGGAAAGCGGTAGGGAAATTGAAATGAATGACACAGTAGTTGACGAGACTGATGGAACTATAGTTACCGATTTTGTGTATGACGAAAATCATATGGAGAAAAAATCATGGAAATTTTGCAATAACGTGAATGTACCACGGTCTGAAGTAGTTTTCATGTCACAAATGGTGTTAATTCTGATTTTATTGGCTTTTTGTATTTTTAAACTTTCATTAACGCAGTTAACTTGTGAAGAAACCTCAGTTTGGTTTTCAATTTTATCGGGTTTAGTTGGTTATGTATTACCAAATCCAAGAATATGAATAAAGTTATTGATACATCTACGAGACTTTTTTTAGCCATCGTGGGCCCCTCGGGTTCTGGAAAAACAGAGCTGATATTCAAATTGTTGAAAGGAAAAACATTTTATCCCAAATTTCAAAGAGCCTTATACTTTTACAAAGAGATTCATCCTCTTTATAGTGAAAAATCCAATACCCACAGCATTGATCTAACTTTCATAAAATTCAATGGCTTTGACAGTTTGCGAAACCTTGAAAACATTCTTCTAGTTTTTGATGATTCATGCGAAGAAATCTATAACGATAAAGACTTTGTCAAACTTGCAACAGCAGGAAGACACCGAGGACTAGATGTAATATATGTTAAACATAATTTGTTCCAACAAAGCAGATGGTCTCGAACAATTGATTTAAACACATCACACATCATTCTGTTCAAATCACCTCGTGATATTCAGCAACTTGATCATCTTGGAAGACAATTGAACAACACTAAATTTTTGAGACACTGTTATCAGCTCGCTACAAAAGACACATACGGTCATCTTTTAATCGACTTGGATCCGCGTACATCCGATTGTTTGAGATATTGTTCAAACATTACACCACCTGGTCCCTCAATTTTTTACTTACCAATAAATCAGGCAGAGGTTACACCTCTCACAAATGAACGCGAAAAAATTATCTATTCTGCAGCACATGGTACAATTGAATCCCAGCCAGCTCCGAAGCTTCATTAGAAAAACAACAAATCCTCAAGTTATTTCAGTTATATGTGAATGTTTGCTCAATGAAGTCAATGGCAATGTATCTGTTAATATTCCAAACATTGAAAATTTCGAAAAGGCATACAAACTTTTAATCAGCCGAAAAACAAAACTTGAACGAAAACGAGCAATTATTCTAACGAAACAAGGTTTCAACTTGATCAGACTGATACTTTACTTCTGCAACAGATACTTACCATCAGCATAAAACATGGCAGCAGAAGAGTTTGTTTTAATTCCAAAACATACATATATCCGTGAGCAACCGCATGCATCACAAGTGCTGTTTAACAGTTCAATTAAACACAAAAAGCCCCAGTTATCTTACTTGAACCGCATGAGACCTCTAATACCCACGAAGCATAACTCAGTATCGACTGAAACTCTTCCACTACCCCTTCCCCCAACACCTCCCTCAACGCCTATTGTTGACCCTGGGGAACAATCAACAGGACTTCTTACAGAAGATGAGACTAATCAATATCAGGAAGGTGGGGAGGAAGAGGAGAAGCGGATTGTGGATGAGAAGGAGCGAAATGATAATAAAATAAACTATGAACGCATTCTATTACAATTGCAAATAATGGAGGATAAAAAATTCACGAGAGCTAAAAATATCCTGGAGGTTATCAAAAGCTCAACTCGAGTCTCAATAAACGCCATGGATGAAACAATTTATGTTGACAATGTACCAACCGGTCTCAAAGCAGCATCATTTTTGTATGATATACAACAGCAAACTAAAATACTACACAACCCTGCTTACATAATGATTTTATCCGCTCTCGAACTTACCGAAGAGTCTGTTATTAACAAGTATGCCAAACACGCGGTTCAGTCAAAGATTAAAGAACAGGCCCAACGAAAAACCAAAAGTCCAACCAAATCTCCGTCAACCTCGGGCAAAACAAAAACCCTCGACAGTAGTAAGCCATCATCAAGTTCAAAACAAACCAAACGACTCAAAACAAGAAAGAAAGCCACCACGGAAAGAGTCAAAGAAAGAGAGAAAGACGAAGACGACAGTGAATCGTACGGTACGCCCTATAACGATTCAGATTCTTCAACGTCAGAAAAGACGGAGACAAAAAGTAAAAGATGGGAAACCTACACCAACTGAGGAAAAACTTTTGAAAAAGAGTTACACAGATAAAGGTCCAGCATTGTTCGGTAGTGTTAAGACTTTGAAGGCTACAACGGTCATACCAAGACGAAAAGTTAAACATTTTTTACATACAGAACCATCTTATACAAAATACCGAACAGTTCGCCGCAAAATAGCTCGGCTTAAAGTGATAGTTTATGACATAAACGAAATATGGTCAATCGATTTGGCATATGTTGATAAACTAGCAAAATACAACAAAGATATCAAATATCTTTTAGTTGCAGTAGATTGCATGTCCCGTTATCTTCGCGTGCAGCCACTGAAATCAAAGTATGCCACAACAACTGCAGAAGCGTTCAATCAAATGATAAAGACAGAGAAACCGAAAAAAGTCTGGGTAGATAAAGGCACCGATTTCAAGGGGTCATTCAAAACTTTATGTGAGAAAAAGGGTATCAAGACATATACAACAGAGAGTGAAAAGAAGTCCGCTTTCGCCGAGAGGAACATCCGGTCACTAAAAAGTTTGATTTATAAGTATTTGGAGGACAAATGGACCTACTCTTACATCGATAAGCTTCAAGACTTTGTCAACACAATAAATTCGAGAACAAACCGCGTCATCAAATTAGCCCCCAATAAAGTGACAAAAAAGGATGTTCCACGTCTAATTTCATTAAGAGCGGAACAATCATTGAAACTGGTTCGCCGACCAAAGTTCTACGTTGGCGATTTTGTGAGAATAGCAAAAATTGACATCCCTTTTCGAAAAGGTTATAAACAATCCTTCACTGACGAAGTTTTTGAAATATTTGACATACCAACAAGGAACCCACCGACTTATAATCTTATCGACGCTGATAGAGAACCAATAGAGGGTAAATTTTATGAGCCCGAACTAATCAGAGTATTGGAAAAGGAAGGGTCAAGCTAAACAATGTCTAGCAACTTTGGAGGTGACAAAGATTCCTTTAGTATTACATTGGTGTCATCAGCCTCAATGAATATCTTCATTGACAACTCACTAGCGAGTTTTAAAAACCTGCTGAGTGAAGATATCGATCTGCAAGGCGAATGGAGAGTTGCATTGTCAGAAATAACGTTTCCCACTCATTTTAACAATGTAACAGATACTAAAATAGTGTACTATAAAAAAGACAAAGTTAGAGCAAGTCTTAAAGTGGCAAAAGATAAAATATCTAGACCATTTGATGGAGAGAAAACTGAAATAACAAAGGGTGAATATAGCGAAATCGAGAAATTATTCAACGAAATCAATCGGAAGGTTGATCTTGATAATTTCACTTATAGCATCGACCCCATTACCAAACATCTTTCAATTTGGATGCATTATTGGGAAGGCATTACCTTTGAGAGCCCACAAATTCCTAGTATTTTGGGTTTCAAAGGTATAAGAGATGGAACGGGCTACCATATCGGCTATAAAGAATCCAGTCATATCCATAGCACTCTCACATCGCAAAACTTCATTTCCGACTACCCTGTCGATATCTCTGCTGGAACCCAAATGATGTTTATCTACTTGGATA